>NC_084560.2:24197920-24290420 GCF_033978685.3 Nerophis lumbriciformis
CTGATGGCCTTCCCAGTCTCGCCCACCTGAATGAAACAGTCGGCCCGCATCTCGCGAGAGGTTACGTCCCAAACGCAAGTCTGTGAAACACACACAGACAATGCCGGGGCTCAAAGAGTTTCCTGAGGCTAAGAGAATGGAAGGTTCCATGTGGGATCTCTTACCTCAATGATGGTGTCGAGCAGTGATGCAGCTCCTATGTAGTCCTTGCTGTTGTAGCTGCTCTTGGCCTGAGCTACCAGCCGCTGCAGTTCATCTGATTTTGTCAGCTGACTCTGAGCCTCCGACGACTCCTTGTCACTGGGGTGGGCCTTCAACTAAAAATTAACAATACATAAACATCTGTTGACATCAACAGTGGAACCTTGATTTATGAACGCCTCATTGTACGAGCTTATCTATTTACAAATCACAGAATATTCTTTGGTGTACGATCATTTCATCCATTCATTGGGTCTCTGCAGAGCAGCCATTTTGTGCCCAGCAGCACAGCCAATTTGGGCAGGCTAATCAAATTTCTGTGCTCATTCAGTCAGCACAGCATGTGCTGTCATTAGCTACTGTTCTAGTATGTTAGTTTTGTGTTCTTTATGTTTTTAGCGACTTTACAACGTTTTTCGAGTTTTGCTTGCGCAATAAGAGTACAAAAAAAAGCAATGGACAAGCGATGTGTGGTATGAAACATTCAAGAAGTATCCATAGTATTGTTGACAGTTCCTCCTCTCCCTCCTTTCCGCTGCACACTAAGAAGATTAACAAGGCAAAGTGGATTACATTTTTTGTCCTAATCATTGGTTGTTAAAGTTTAAGAGTTTTGTCATTTCTAACGGTGACAGTGTTGCTTTGTTATCAAATAGAAAGTTGATCAATCGCCCCGTTATGTTTGTTTGATATACAGTATTGTATAGCGATTTATATTGTGTACAAACTGTTACTAAAATATGGATTTTTGTCAAGACCATAACCTATTATTTATGTTTACATTGTTATAGTGAAAGGTGTTTCACAAAACAAACCCTGTTCAAAAACCAGTTTGTAAAATGAGGTGCTACTGTCCTACTGGACATACTGGGCAACTTATCTTTACACTTGTGAACGGTGCTGAAAAGGGCTTTTATTTGGTTTGGTTTATATTCATCGTTTTACATTCTATTTGCACTACAGGATCTATTCTATTAATAATATATTCCTATTAACCTATGCTTTTTAAAACCTAATAAATGTATGTCCTATTCTATTTACATTATTATGTGCATATAATTGTTCTTGTGGTATTACTGGGCTTAATCTTGGACCGTGGGTACTACATTCCGTGCCATCTCACGTGTGTTGGTATGACAAAGTTCCTTGACTTATGTTACATTATTCACTAGAAGTCAATCAGCATCCGGTAACAGTTCATTTTCAGACTTAAAAAAAGCCTGTATTAGTTTTTTTTACCTCATACTGTAACGACTCCATCTGCTTTCATCAGGACAATTACACCCTTTGGTCATCTGATACAAAAGTATGCACTCTAATTAAAAATGTATGGAAGTATTATTGTACCAAAATTATTTGTAAACACGTATCTCAATCTGTGTGTGTGAAATAATAATAATAATCCATTTCACATGTTTTTGTACTAATGTGTGTGTCTAGTTTATCAATCTGTGTGTGTGTAATGAGATCTACATGTGCTGTATTTTTGATAATAGAGGTAAATTATTGGTATTATTCATTATCAATAGCGCTATTTCTATTGGTATTTGTATTGCTCCATTTGTAGTGTAATAATGCTCATTGTCATTTCTGTATTATTATTTATTTCGCTAACTGCGTCTTTGCTATCACTTTTATCATCATATTTGTACATATCGTATTTGCTGATGTTGCTCTATTGTTGTTGTTGTTGTGTTTGCTGTTGTTTTTGTCTCTCTGTCTTATCCCCCTCTTGTCTCCACAATTCCCCCCTTTGTCTTCCTTTTTTTCCTCTTTCTATACCCTCCTGCTCCGGTCCGGCTGCACCAAATGATAATGTAAATACATTTAATAAAGTCAAATACAAATAAGGCGACAAGAGAAGTATCCCACACTTCTCTTTTGTAAAGTAAATCTGAACAGCCGATATGGGCATCTACATCAACTATATGATTTGCCTGAGAAGCTGGACAGGACCAAAAAAAAAAAAAAAACGGATCTACATGTACTTGTTTTAGGTTGTCTGTGCGTATTATGATTTGTCTGTGTGCAGAAAAAATGTGTGTGCGCGTATTGATGTATGTGAAGCAGAAAACCTCTATTGGCTGTCTTTATACACGTGACTTGCAACACGTCTGCCGTCTACGACTTGTCTGTTTGTACAGCGATTTGAACATGTAAAAAGAGTTGTCTGTAACTCCCCTTTCCCTTCCCTTATACTCACCACTAGTTGGAGCCTTGCATCCACTCAGACTCGCGTTGGCGTCGATGCTAAGCACAATGGACTTTATCACTTGCTGTAAATAAAAGTTCCTGTTTTAGTAGTAACTAAGTTGTCAGAAGTATTTTTGCGTACAAGTGATCATTAACTACTTAGTGGCCGAAATGATCGCAGTTCCTCCACCGAGGAGTTGGGCTCTACCTTAAAGATAACTGTGAGACCCACAGTCTTCCCCGTAGCCCCTAAATACCTTCCCAGGGAAGTGTCCTGGTGGCATCCTGACCAGATGCCTGAACCATCTCATCTGGCTCCCCAATGTGGATAAGCAGCAGCTTTACTCTTAATTAATCTTGAATGAAAGAACTTCTCACAGGTGCCCCTTTTCTCAAGAAGCCTTGGCCCATGACGAAGGAATTTCGGAGGAATTGCGCTCAATTCGGCTTCTATGTCATTACATGATCACTTGTTTGAATATAGAAAAAAAAATCTAAAAACTAAGTTACTACTAAAACATAAACTTTTATTTCCAGCAAGTAATGAAAAGTCCATTGTTCTTGGCTTCAACGGCAACCCATTACCTCCCTGCTTGAAACTCAGCATCAAGGGTTGAAATTGGTGGTTAAATCACCAAAAATGATTCCCGGGCGCGGCCACCACTGCTGCCCATTGCTCCCCTCCCCTCACAGGGGGTGATCAAGGGTGATGGGTCAAATGCAGAGAATAATTTCGCCACACCTAGTGTGTGTGTGTGACAATCATTGGTACTTTAACACGAGTGTGAGTGGCTGCAAGGCGCCAACTAGTGGTGAGTACAAGGAAAAGCAAGGGGAAGTTAAATTGAAAAACCTTACTCGTTCAAATGAAGTCGTAGACGGCAGAAGTGTCACAAAAGTCACGTGTAAAAATACAGCCAATAGATGGTTCCTGCTTTACACACACACATTTTTATTTTATTTGTTTTTGGGGTTTTTTACACACACGGCGATCAAAATACAGATAGACATTTTTTCTTTCTTTTTTTTTTTACACGGACAAATCATAATACAGACAAGACACCTTAAAAGACACACACGCAGATCTGATTACATACACACAGATTGATATACAGACACACGCATGAATTTGATTAAACACAGATCGAGATATACCTTTGGAAATAATATTGCTACAACAATACTTGCATAAGAAAAATTATCTGAGAAGATAACAAAATTAAATACATTTTGGCTTTGGAGTCGCACTGGATGTCCGATTGCTGTCGCCTTGGATTCAAGCGCTTAGAGGCGTATTGCATGGATTTTACTGACGTCACGTCCCTCCCATTAAATATGCGTGGTGGATAAGGTAGTGGTGTTCTCAATGGATACGAAGCGGCATTTAGCCTTTCTCAAAGAAAAAATGCCCGATACGTGTGTTGTTTTCGGCTGTACAAATCGTTCAAATCGCGTAAAGGATAAACGTTTCTTCAGAGTTCCTCGAGAGGTTATCAAAAAGGGCGGAAGAGTGCAAGATTTTATTATACGGGAGAGTCTTGAATCCAATTTCTTTGACCCAGCCACACACAAAGAAGTTGTAAACCTCCATGCTTTTCCAAGTTTTCATCCATTTTGGGTCATTTTCTTTGACCCAGCCACACACAAAGAAGTTGTAAACCTCCATGCTTTTCCAAGTTTTCATCTGTTTTGTCGTGTAGACTGATGTCTGAAGCACAATAGTTTGCTATGTCTGAAAACGCAACCTGCGTATAATCCTTGATATCACTTGTCTATCAAAATCTTTTTTTGGTAAGTATAGGTCCATTTCATTTCATAGTTTCTTTTGTACTCCGATAGTTTGCGCGGTGCTTGGTGAACAACAGCCATTTAAGCTTTGTTGACCACCACCGGTTTTCACGTCTAGGAAGAATTCACATGACAAAACACAAGCAATTCTTCCGAGCAAACGTCAATTGAAAGCAAAGTGAAAACGCAGCATACTTGCACTGTTCTTGACTGTGGAAACTCTTCCAATGGGGTTTTTAGTAAACATTATTTCAAAGTTGGTGAAATAGTCCATCATAAAAGGGGTCAAAACACAGAAAAAAGTTGCTGCTGTCTTTAAATCTGTCTCTTTCGTGGAGCGAAACTGAGTCGACAACACAAGTAATCACTGTCATTGTTTGTATAAACGCATTCATGTATTTGCTGTTCTTCTTCTCGTTATATTGTATCTTAAATCGCTAAATAAGGTAGCAACTAAAAATTGCTAGACAAAAAGGAAGCAACTTTAAAATTTAAAAAAAATGTAACTATTAAAACAACTGCAGACGCTGAATAATAGATGACAGCTATTATATATTAACGTACAGTATATACATATATACTTTATAAGCAAATTGCTAGATAGCGCTGATAAACGATCGCCAGGCATTTGTCAACATCTATCAAATATGTTAGTTACATGTGCACAATTAAGTCTACCATTGTCTTTCAGGGCTTAAAAAGGGAACTGCACTTTGCCTATTATTCATTTTTATTATGAAAAACATGACGGGTGGATTTTTTTTCTTTAATGCATTCTAAATATTAAATACATTCGGTCAAAAGTCCACTTAGAATGGAGCCTATCAGAGCCACTCTACTCTGCATATAAAAAGCCCTTAAAAAAACCAAACACCTCCTTTAAGGTTTTATTTACAAACTGTAAGATATATGTAATGTAGTAACAAGCACATTTAAAATAACATTTCATATTTATGTATTTTGATCATGTTAAGCATACGTGGCGCATTAATTTCAAAAACACATCACAACGTTTGCTTTTTTAGCAACATCACTGAATATTGCTCACTGCAGACTTTATCAGAGACAACAAACATAATAAAACATAATTTATTGTCTGCTGTCAATAGGATGCCGACTGGTAGGATCTTCATATATTCATTCCCATTTAGATAAAGAATAACTCATAATCCTCGTGAAGAAAAGGGAGGTGGTACCAAGTGTCTTTTTGTGTCGTTCGCAATTTCCGAATCTAAATTGGCTGTCAAAGTGTACCAACCAGTCGGAATACATCCTTAGCCTTCTTCTATCCAGGTGAGAGGCATGAATTATAATTTACAATAAACTTCCAGGGAGCAGTGAAACAGCTGACCACTCGATGATGTAAACAATACATTTAAGCTTGTGATCACAGCGCCGCTATACATAGTTTGTCTGTGTTAGCGGTATCACGAATACTTGGTTAATATTCAAGTCACAAAATGTAAGTGGAGTCTTGTTGGTGCTTTTTAGATGTTTTTTTGTTGGATTTTATGGGCGGAATAGAGGACCTCCCATTGGCTTCGCTGTAAGCAGACTTTTGTTTACAAGTTAGAATGCATTAAAAAAAAATCCATCCGTCATGCCTTTCATAATGATTGTGAACGATAGGCAAAATAGGCAAATAAAGTGCAGTTCGCCTTTGTTTACTTTGTGTAGTAGTGTCCAAATGTTTAAAATAAAGAAATGATGTGTCGCCATACTTTTGTACTTTTACTCCTTGCAAGTGTACAAGGAAGTGTGATCAACCAGATAGCTTGAAAAGTCCACTTTGGTCATGTTGCATCTTTTAAATCTTATAAAAAGTCTTTCTTCTGAAATGTGTATGGATCCACTTCATCATATTCAGCTATGTTTGATGATACCTGGCTTGTATATTCGCTACTAAACCTTTATAATACTGGGAAATCTGTGCAGAATTGTCAGTAAAATGCATCATAACTATTGTTCTTATTGATACCAAAAGTGCCTTGTCTAGGTCAATAGTTGCAATGCAGCAATACAGGTTATTCCTGTTATTTAAGGGGCCGTACTCACTTGTCGTCTTCATTACCTTGTTTGTTTAGAAAATCCTTACCCTCAAGAAAAACGGACATTTTCGATAATAAGTTTTTCATTCAACAGCCTGAAGAATTGTTCTTACTCTTCACCAATCCAGCTGTAGCGTATCACTGACATCTCTAGGTGAAATCTACATCATCATCATCATCATAAGAGACCATGTTGTTATTACTCACCACATTCTGGAAGTCACTGGCTGCTTCATCCAGCTTCCCTTGCTTCAGTAGGAGGTTTCCTCTCTGAAGGCGTGCCTGGTAAAAGATGGAACAGGATATATGCAAGGGTTATCATTATCAACACAAACAAATAATGGGATTATTATGTATTACTATTTATTGCCCCTGTGCTCAAATGTAATGAAAAGAGGGTGACCCATGATCATGCATGAAGTCACGCAAAAACATCAGCAAACCTTGCGAGACATATAGGATTAACTGCCACAAGTGTGCTTTATAAAATGTGGCTTTACCTTTTGCACAGTTGCCACGGACATTGCACATTATCTTTCCTATCAATAACACAGCTTTGAGGTGAGCAGATGCGCAATGCTAACATGGAAAGTTGACATCCCGTTTTAATTCTGTACTACTTCGTAGTGTGCTGGGGGGGCAGTACATCTAAGAAGGACAGCTCCAGACTGGAGAAACTGATCAGGCGGGCCGGTTCTACGATCGGAATAAAACTGGGCTCACTGGTGACGGTGGCAGAGAAGAGGACTGTGGAAAAACTAGTGAGCATCCTGGATGATGCCAGTCACCCTCTGCATACTGTATCAGTAGCCAGAGGAGCCTGTTCAGTGCTAGACTGCTTCATCCCAAGTGCAGGACTAATAGCCAAAAAAACGACTTTGTCCCACACGCCATTAGACTGTACAACTCCTCTCTGGGGGTAAGGGGGTACTAGGATGACAGGGGATGCAAAACAATAACAGTGCAATAGTTTTTTCATAACATGGTCACTACTGCCTAGTTTCTCTTGTTATATTCTTATTTTACCGTTATATTTTTATCCTCATTGTTGCTTTTTATTTTTATTCTATGGTAGTATTTTTCTATTTTGTTTCCATTTATACCCCCATTATTTACTTTTTACTTTTTAAATTCGATCTCAGTTTTGTACACTGCTGCTGGAATTTTAATTTTCCTGAGGGAACTCTCCTGAAGGAATCAATAAAGTACTATCTGTCTATCTATCTATGTATCTATCTAATATCGCAGCTGTGACTCAAGTTGACTACGTTTTTGCAAAACAGCTTACGCCAGTGGTTTCAGCACATGAAAGGTCAGTTATGACTGGAAAAAATTGTTAAAATCAAGTTGTGAACTCAAACGTGTACAGCTGATCAAATAAGTGTTATCTATTTGACTAGTCAACTTATCAAAAAAATAATCGCTGACTAGTCCACTATTAAAATAATCGTTAGTTGTAGCCATACTCCTGAGTTAAAGGTTTTGCTGCATTTAACAGAGATGTGACATTCATGAGCTAAGTATCGTTCTATTTGTGTGCTTTTAAATTGTTCTGCAGCTTTCTTTATTACTTTCTCAACATATTTAGTAGTACTATTTAACTTGCAAATCACCCGATCTCTGTCTCTCCACCCCTCCCGCAGCTAGCTAGCAGCTAGCTGCTAAGCTAACGAAGCTAGCGCGGAGAAAGGCGTCGCCGGGCGCCGGTCAGAAGGAGTCTACTCCTGCACACCGTGACCAGGACTTCTCGGAAGACAGCAGGAACTTCACTCGGTGACAGAAAACACCGTGAGTATGGCTTCCTGCGCGTCTTGCACCTTACTCACGGAGAGGCTGGCTCTGCTAGAGGGCCGTGTCCGCCAGTTAGAGCAGAGTAATCTCGTAACTTTAGATGTTGCGGACACATCTGCTAGCGTTAGCTGTAGCGAGCTAACTAGCCCAGCCTGTAGCAGTCCTAAGCGGCCTACAAGCTACGGTGTACCGGTTGAGACGCATAATAGATTTAGCTCTTTAGCTAGTCCTACACCCCAGTCTACCGGGCACCACACCTTAGTCATAGGGGACTCCATCACCCGAAACATAAAGCTTAGCAAACCAGCCACAATTAAGTGCATCCCGGGGGCCCGAGCACCTGACATAGAGGCTAATCTTAGGGAGCTAACTCGCAACAGGCCTAGTAAACACGTACGACAGGCTAATCGCACCACTAGTTATGCGAATATAGTTGTACACGTTGGCTCCAATGACACTAGAATGAGACAGTCAGAGATTACAAAGAGAAACATAGCCAGGACTTGTGATCTCGCTAGAAAGATGTCCAGGCATCGAGTAATTGTCTCTGGCCCCCTGCCTGCGAGAGGCAATGATGAGAGATATAGCAGATTAGTCTCGCTTAACAAGTGGCTGGCTAGCTTCTGTAGACAACAGGGACTAACGTTTATTGATAATTGGCCCTCTTTCTGGGGCAAACCAGGCTTGCTGATGAGGGACGGCCTTCACCCTAACCAGGAAGGCGCCATCATCCTGTCTAAGAATATAGACTACTGTTTAAGTCACATTTGACTAACTACACTAGAGCAAGCCCGGTCACAGGCAATTACAGAGCCTGCTAGTCCGGGTGAGGAGTCAGTTAAGCTAGAACTAGCCAGCACCAGGCTGGATAATTCCTGTACGCATAGCAATTTTCTTAGAATAACACACAACTCACATAATGTGTTTTCTGTTGTGAATGTGTCCGGGGTAGATATGCATTCTACTGAGGTGGCAAATCATGATGCGTTCAGTCGATCGCAGCATCAAGCAAACAATCTGAAAATTCCCGTCGTATCAATTCCTAGATATGGTCGAAACTATTTAAAGTGCACTACGTATAATAAACGCAACATTATTAATATTTATACTACGGATAATTTAAACAAAAACTCGTCAAAACAGCCCAATACTTATAATATGGGCTTTTTAAACATAAGATCATTGTCTCCCAAAACGTTATTAGTTAATGAGGTCATTAGAGACAACAATCTTAACGTCATTGGTCTTAGCGAAACCTGGCTCAAACCAGACGAATTTTTTGCGCTAAATGAGGCATCTCCTCCTAACTATACGAATGCGCATATTGCCCGTCCCCTTAAAAGGGGTGGGGGGGTCGCACTAATATACAATGAAAACTTTAACCTTACCCCTAACCTAAATAATAAATACAAATCGTTTGAGGTGCTTACTATGAGGTCTGTCGCACCGCTGCCTCTCGATATGGCTGTTATCTACCGCTCCCCAGGGCCCTACTCGGACTTTATTAATGAATTCTCAGAGTTCGTTGCTGATCTAGTGACGCATGCAGACAATATAATCATAATGGGGGACTTTAATATCCATATGAATACCCCATCGGACCCTCAGTGCGTGGCGCTCCAGACTATAATTGATAGCTGTGGTCTTACACAAATAATAAATGAACCTACGCATCGCAACGGCAATACGATAGATCTAGTGCTGGTCAGGGGTGTCACCACCTCCAAAGTTATGGTACTCCCGTATACTAAAGTAATGTCCGATCATTACCTTATAAAATTCGAAGTTCTGACTCATTGTCAACAAACTAATAATAATAATAACTGCTATAGCAGCCGCAACATTAATGCCGCCACAACGATGACTCTTGCTGACCTACTGCCTTCGGTAATGGCACCATTCCCAAATTATGTCGGCTCTATTGATAACCTCACTAACAACTTTGACAATGCCCTGCGCAAAACCATTGATAGTATAGCACCGCTAAAACAAAAAAGGGCCCCTAAAAGGCGCACCCCATGGTTTACAGAGGAAACCAGAGCTCATAAATTATCATGTAGAAAGTTGGAACGCAAATGGCGCGCGACCAAGCTTGAGGTTTTCCATCAAGCATGGAGTGATAGTTTAATATCGTATAAACGCATGCTTACCTTAGCTAAAGCTAAATATTACTCAAATCTCATCCGCCTCAACAAAAACGACCCTAAATTTTTGTTTAGTACAGTAGCATCGCTAACCCAACAAGGGACTCCTCCCAATAGCTCCACCCACTCGGCAGATGACTTTATGAATTTCTTTAATAAGAAAATTGAACTCATTAGAAAGGAGATTAAAGACAACGCATCCCAGCTACAACTGGGTTCTATGAACACAGATACAACTGTATCTACGACGGATACTGCAATACAAAATAGTCTCTCTCTTTTTGATGAAATAACATTAGAGGAACTATTACAGCGTGTAAGTGGGATAAAACAAACAACATGTTTACTTGACCCACTTCCTGGGAAACTTATCAAGGAGCTTTTTGTATTATTAGGTCCATCAGTGCTAAATATTATAAACTTATCACTTTCCTCTGGCACTGTTCCCCTAGCATTCAAGAAAGCGGTTATTCATCCTCTGCTCAAAAGACCTAACCTTGATCCTGACCTCATGGTAAACTACCGACCGGTGTCCCACCTTCCCTTTATTTCGAAAATCCTCGAAAAAATTGTCGCACAGCAGCTAAATGAACACTTAGTGTCTAACAATCTCTGTGAACCTTTTCAATCCGGTTTCAGGGCAAATCACTCTACGGAGACAGCCCTCGCAAAAATGACTAATGATCTACTGCTAACGATGGATTCTGATGCGTCATCTATGTTGCTGCTTCTTGATCTTAGCGCTGCTTTCGATACCGTCGATCATAATATTTTATTAGAGCGTATCAAAACACGTATTGGTATGTCAGACTTAGCTTTGTCGTGGTTTAACTCTTATCTTACTGACAGGATGCAATGCGTCTCCCATAATAATGTGACCTCGGACTATGTTAAGGTAACGTGCGGAGTTCCTCAGGATTCGGTTCTTGGCCCTGCACTCTTTAGTATTTACATGCTGCCGCTAGGCGACATCATACGCAAATACGGTGTTAGCTTTCATTGCTATGCTGATGACACCCAACTCTACATGCCCCTAAAGCTGACCAACACGCCGGATTGTAGTCAGCTGGAGGCGTGTCTTAATGAAATTAAACAATGGATGTCCGCTAACTTCTTGCAACTCAACGCCAAGAAAACGGAAATGCTGATTATCGGTCCTGCTAAACACCGACATTTATTTAATAATACCACCTTAACATTTGACAACCAAACAATTACACAAGGCGAATCAGTAAAGAATCTGGGTATTATCTTCGACCCAACTCTCTCGTTTGAATCACACATTAAGAGTGTTACTAAAACGGCCTTCTTTCATCTCCGTAATATCGCTAAAATTCGTTCTATTTTATCCACTAGCGACGCTGAGATCATTATTCATGCGTTCGTTACGTCTCGTCTCGACTACTGTAACGTATTATTTTCGGGTCTCCCTATGTCTAGCATTAAAAAATTACAGTTGGTACAAAATGCGGCTGCTAGACTTTTGACAAGAACAAGAAAGTTTGATCATATTACGCCTATACTGGCTCACCTGCACTGGCTTCCTGTGCACTTAAGATGTGACTTTAAGGTTTTACTACTTACGTATAAAATACTACACGGTCTAGCTCCGTCCTATCTTGTCGATTGCATTGTACCATATGTCCCGGCAAGAAATCTGCGTTCAAAGAACTCCGGCTTATTAGTGATTCCCAGAGCCCAAAAAAAGTGTGCGGGCTATAGAGCGTTTTCTATTCGGGCTCCAGTACTATGGAATGCCCTCCCGGTAACAATTAGAGATGCTACCTCAGTAGAAGCATTTAAGTCCCATCTTAAAACTCATTTGTATACTCTAGCCTTTAAATAGCCCCCCTGTTAGACCAGTTGATCTGCCGTTTCTTTTCTTTTCTCCTCTGCTCCCCTTTTCCTTGAGGGGGGGGGGCACAGGTCCGGTGGCCATGGATGAAGTGCTGGCTGTCCAGAGTCGGGACCCGGGGTGGACCGCTCGCCTGTGCATCGGCTGGGAACATCTCTGCGCTGCTGACCCGTCTCCGCTCGGGATGGTGTCCTGCTGGCCCCACTATGGACTGGACTCTTACTATTATGTTGGATCCACTATGGACTGGACTCTCACAATATTATGTCAGACCCACTCGACATCCATTGCTTTCGGTCTCCCCTAGAGGGGGGGGGGTTACCCACATATGCGGTCCTCTCCAAGGTTTCTCATAGTCATTCACATCGACGTCCCACTGGGGTGAGTTTTTCCTTGCCCGTATGTGGGCTTTGTACCGAGGATGTCGTTGTGGCTTGTGCAGCCCTTTGAGACACTTGTGATTTAGGGCTATATAAATAAAGATTGATTGATTGATTAACGAGTAGAGTCTTATGAAAAGAGTCTGAGGTGAACAACGAAAACCGATTCATAACAGCTTTTTTGATTTGGAGCTGTTTTAAAATGCTAATCGCCCACGCTGCCTTTATATGTCCGCCATCTGGCTGGACTGGATTCACAATGACTGAAACAAAACAAACATAAAATGCCCAAGAGTCAAAGGAAACATAGTGTCATTTGGATGCAATTTTCTGGTTCATTGTTTTGTTATGGATTTATTAAGTAACCTAATTTTGTGAATTATCCATTTGCCTTTATATATTGCAAAACGTTTTCATTATACTGTATTTGTTATATAGGGATGTCCCGAACAGGATTTTATGCTGTCGATTCCAATCATCCATGAGTGAGATTAGCCAATACCAAATACCAATCACACGTATTAACCATAAATGTTTCGATTTATCTATGGTAATATTGACAGTTTATCAATATAAACACAATAAACTGGTTCCTTATTCTCTTCCTCTGTGTGTAATATGTTCAGCCTTGTCCTCCAGTGTACTTAAAATACAAATAAAAACTGTTTATTTGCCATAATGGAGGTGATTATTGTTAGCTTAGGAGTGGCTCCACACTGTTTGGAGATACATAATTAGCTGCCAGCTGTTTGTCAGGGGACTAAAAATAAATACAGTGTCAGCCAGAGGGGATGGACGTTTGTCATCGGCAATAAAATAGATTAATCTGCAACGGCAGCCACATACAACGGCAATGACTTCCTTTTGCACAAAACTGAGCAATACCGATCGATGGCAGATCGATCGGTACATCCATACTATTTTTTTTTTCTTAAACATGAGTATTCTAGATGTATTATTTGTAGGCTACATTTTTTCTGTATCGTTAAAATGTTCTTGTGTAGAAAATGTTATAGTAAAGTTGATTTGCAGTTTCTATAGTTTTTATTGTGCCAAACGTTTCTTAGCCGAGAGAAAGTTATCTCTCTTTCAAAGGGTTAAGTTACCACTAGGGCTGGGCGATATGGACGAAAAAGTATATCTTGATATATTTTTACTTAAACTCGATATTCGATATATATCTCGATACATTTTCCGGGGAAAGTATACATGTGAAAATACTCATTTTTGAGTGAGATTCACTGAAATTGAAGTGAATGACAACTGCACTGTAAACAGCCAGTGGCACTTTATACTCAAGATGGGTATTAACAGCACAGAAAAGAAACTGTTTAAGTAGTGCAGAATTACACAACATAAATAAAATAGAAAAATATTCTTTCTACGTAAAATAAATAACATATCTGTGCAAATACATCTTTGGCAGCATTTCTCGTGCGAAATATATACTTAGCAACTCGAGAAGTTTTGACTTGGGCTTACATGGTAAACAACTCAAATTTATGTTTTATCTAGACGCATACTGTGCCTTTGTCCTGATGTGGCCAAGTAGACGCATTGTGGGTTTCCTGGACGTCGTCTACATCGCTAAAAGAAACATGTAAAGAAGAGAATCCCTCTGCCATCTTCCACTAGTTTTTTATGAGAGGGAGTGAGGAGCGGTGGAGAACAAGGAACACAACAAATAAGCGGCGTTTGGTCATTTTAATGTGAAATAAATTATATCGATATTACGATATTTTCCTAATTCAGATCTTGTTTAAAAATATATATCGATATATCCTACAAACTCGATATCGCCCAGCCAAAGGCAGATGGAATGTTTATATGTTTAATATAGAATATTTCCTACAAATAAGAGTATAACTTGGTGAAAAATTAAACTGCTGTAATCCAAAGCGTATCTTATAAGTGCTGCTTGTTAGGGCTGGGCGATATCGATATATAGCGGGTTTGTCTCTGTGCGATATAGAAAATGACTATTTCCTGAGTTTTCAAGTATACGTTTTCACACAGTTGCTTTTAGCTGCGGCATTACACTACAGGCTTTTCTCACTCTCGTGTCTCTCCTTCTCAGAGACATAAAACAAGCGCACCTTCTTACATACGTCACATACTGTCGCGCGTGCAACGTCATACGCCCTCGCAGAGCAGAAAGGTAGCGGCATGGGTAACGTTAGCGGTGGCAGGTGGTGCAAACGGAGCGGTGCGAGTGGTAATACGAGAGAAAGAAAGATGTGAATCTGGTAACAAATGGAGGAAGAAAAATGAATTCCCAAGAAAAACAGCACGGGGTCCATTGTCTGGCGGTGGTTTGGCTTCAAGCGGGAAGATGTTGAACAGACAACTGTAATATGTCAAGCATGCAGCAAAAGCGTTGCTACAAAAAGTAGCAGCACTACTAATTTGTAGCATCATTTGAATAGTCACCCGCTAGAGAATAAGGAGTGCTTGAAACTCCGCATGTCAACATTTACGGCCGCTGCCACACCCAACAAAATGCCGAAGCAACCAGCACTGACCCTGGCGTCTTCCAATGCCAGATCAACACCGTATGAAAATAGTCAAAAACAGAAGGAGATAACATCCGCAGTAACCTACCACATAGCGAAGGACATACACAATTTGATTTCCTATTATACAGCTAATTTTTTATTTTAAAGTTTTTGAAATATCTTGTGTGACATCATGCACAAAAGTGCACTTTATTTGTTTTAAAATATTATCGTGGCAATCTGTACAAAAAGTGCACTTTAATTTAGTGTTGTTTTGATATGTCATCTTAGTGACATCATGCACAAAAGTTTACTAATAGCTTGTTTTAAAATGTCTCTGACAATCTTGCACTTTCTGTTTTGAAATGACATGACATGAATGTTTGTGCCACTGCTTAATAACTGTTTAATAAATACAGTTTTGGTTAATTGACTTAGTTGTAATTTCTCTCCCTGCATGAAAGTTTAAAATGAGCATATATTAATGCAGTATTAACAAGAATGTTTTAATGTAGACACACAGAATCATCATACTGGTGTGATTATATGCATCAAGATTCAAGGCTAGGAGGACGACCTAGAGAGAGAAGGCTAAGGCAAAATATTGAGATATATAATCGTGTATCGTTGGCATGGCCTAAAAATATTGAGATATTAATAAAAGGCCATATCGCCCAGCCCTACTGCTAGTGATTTACTTGATAAAAATTAACAACATCTGACAAAATTCTAAATAACAAAAATACAGCTCTTTAAAAGGAACGACTCCCTTCTGAGAGCCAAACATCCCATCTCTGGTATTTAATTTGTTACGAATGCAGGGCAGTTAACGTGTAAAAAAAAAAACAACTCACAGATGTGAAATCCGGTTTGAGTTCTATGACTCTGCTCAAGTCTGGTAGAGCGGATTTGGACTTCCCCATGGCTAAATAGACCGTGGCTCTCCTGTAGTAGGCCAGGTAGTTCTTGGGATCGCCATCTGATGAGAAACAAGACAACAGTTCAATCCCGGGGCTCGGGATTTTTCCGCGTGGAGTTTGCATGTTCTCCCCGTGACTGTGTGGGTTCCCTCCAAAAACATGCACCTGGGGATAGGTTGATTGGCGACACAAAAATTGTCCCAAGTGTGTGAATGTGAGTGTGAATGTTGTTTGTCTATCTGTGTTGGCCCTGCGATGAGGTGGCGACTTGTCCAGGGTGTAACCCGCCTTCCGCCCGAATGCAGCTGAGATAGGCTACAGCAGCACCCCCACATACTTGTCAACCATGAGACCTCCGAATTCGGGAGATGGGGGGGGTGTATATATTTTCAAGTATTTCTTTTATATATATACATATAAATAATCCGTTCATGAATGAGTATATCCGTTTGGCCACCGTGTTCAATGGAGAAGTCTGATCTACTAAATGTGCAGGCAGCATACCCCTTCCCCTTCGAGCTGTCCTGGATGAACTGAAATTATTTTTTCCAATCATTTTGGAACTTGCAAGTGTACATCTTCTTCTTACTCGTCGTCGCCATGTCTTTTCTTCGCTCTTCTGCTTCGTCTCTGTTATGTTTTTGGACATTACTACTTGCCGTAGTTTTGAAGCAATGCATGATGGGGAATCCGGATGTTGTGTGTCAGTGTATTAACGTGCCGGCTGGAATAAACACACGCTGAGAAATAGCTCCGTGCCTGCCTACTTTATGGGTTATAGATAAACCTACGGATAACGGAGACATATATAATAGTCTCCTTTTCAAGTGAGAGAGGACGCTAAAGGCAGTGTCTTTAAGGCACGCCCCCAAAATTGTTGTCCGGGTGGAAATCGGGAGAAATTCGGGAGAGTGGTTGCCCCGAGAGATTTTCGGGAAGGGCACTGAAATTCGGGAGTTTCCCGGGAAAATCGGGAGGGTTGGCAAGTATGCCACCCCGCGCCACCCCGAATGGGACAAGCGGTAGAAAATGGATGGCTAGTGTGGATGCCACCACAATGACTTACCCACAGCAGCGTGGAAATGAGAGAGAGCATCAGCTAGCTGTCCAGCTGCAAGCAGCTTCTTGCCCATCTCCATGTGGTTGTCCACACCAGCCTCCCTGCCACAGTGGACTCCTGACAAAAAAAGCAGCACACAACACATTTTAATGTACTTCTCACTAAAAAGATAGACAACTTCCATTTGATGTTGTTAGCATGCTACAAACTCACGAGCTAGCTAGCTAGCATGCTAACGTGTCGACTTGACCTGCTACACTGACGTTAGCACTATTATCGATTTAGCTAACTTTAGCTACTCTACTTTCACTCACAGAAACATTCATTTTGTTGACGTAACAACAAGCGGCCATATTTTAAAAGATGACATTTCAAAAAATGTCTTCAAAACAGCCTTCTGTCTTACCTTCGTATCGCATGTCAAACAAAACAAGAACATACGGCACATACGTTAATATTTTGTGAGCCACATGCTCTATGGAAACCATGGTTGAATCCCACTGAGACTGCTTTAAGAGTCGGTTTTAAGTCAAATCTCCAAAAAAGAAAAGTTATTTATCGCTCTTAAACGCGCCAGTCCCATGTAGTGACAGCCGAGGGAAAGCGGTCTGCCTTCATGGCAGTTAGCAGTCACACTCTGGCCAACCGGTCGTGGGGCGCGCTGATTGGCTGCAAGTCTTGAGGAAGCCACGCCCATTTCAGACGGTTCAACTGCGTGGAGCCACGGCAGCAAGTACAGTGTTTGGAAACACCCTTTTATATTTATTTATAATATGGAACAACATTAGAAACGTTATTTGACGAGGTGGAGGGTGGAGGACATGTCCCTTTCATGTATTTTTTTAAAGGCAGTGTTGGCCTCTGTTGTTTTGTTATCGTTACGTTCCCATCTACAGCGCTAAGCAGTCTGGGTAATGTAGTATTTAAAAATGTAGCAACACACCAGCATCCTCACTTTCTGGTTTACATGTATTTGTATATTTATTGAACATGAAAAGGGGTCGGATTAAATAAACTCTGCTTATTCTACCCTCCTTCTAAACCGCACTAAAACAACACCTCCAGGCAACTTCAACCATACTTGCCAACCTTGAGACCTCCGATTTCGGGAAGTGTCAGGGGGCGTGGTTGGGGGCGTGGTTAAGAGGGTAGGAGTATATTTACAGCTAGAATTCACCAAGTCAAGTATTTCATATATATATATATATATATATATATATATATATATATATATAAGATATACTTGACTTTCAGTGAATTCTAGCTATATATATATATTTTATTATATCCATCCATCCATCCATCCAACCATTTTCTACCGCTTATTCCCTTCGGGGTCACGGGGGGGCTGGAGCCTATCTCAGTTATATATATATATATATATATATATATATATATATATATATATATATATATATAAAAAGAGAAATACTTGAATTTCAGTGTTCATTTATTTACACATATACACACACATAACACTCATCTACTCATTGTTGAGTTAAGGGTTGAATTGTCGATCCTTGTTCTATTCTCTGTCACTATTTGTCTAACCATGCTGAACACCCTCTCTGATGATGCATTCTGCTTCGTCTCCTTGTTGTGTGCGCAGTTGTGCACTGCACTCTCTGAAAGCTGTAGATGTTATTGTCACATATGCATGTACAGTAGATGGCAGTATTGTCCTGTTTAAGAATGTCTCAACATTGCTGTTTACGGCAGACGAACTGCTTTACGGTAGACGAAAACGTGACTGCTGTTGTTGTGTGTTGTTACCGCGCTGGGAGGACGTTAATGAAACTGCCTAACAATAAACCCACATAAATAACCAAGAACTTGCCCTCCATCATTCTACAGTTATTACGTGATTGGGCTGGCACGTTGTTATATTGTGGGAAAGCGGACGTGAAAACAGGCTGTCGACACGTCACTCAGGTCCGCCTGAATTTCGGGAGATTTTCGGAAGAAAATTTGTCCCGGGAGGTTTTCGGGAGAGGCGCTGAATTTCGGGAGTCTCCAGGAAAATCCGGGAGGGTTGGCAAGTATGACTTCAACCCTTGACTAACACCCTCCCCCTCCACATCCCACCTCCGCGGATTGTAAATAACCAAATGTAAATAATCAAATGTATTTCTAATGTATATACTTGTTCTTATGCTATCTGAACTCACTATGTTCTCTGCTCGCTGTACATATCCTACCAAGTCAGACCGACACTGTTTCAATGCCCATTTCTCTGATGATGCAATCGTTGATGACGAAGTGCTGTTATCAACCAAACCCTCCTCAACCCACCCCCCGGATTGTAAATAATGTAAATAATTCAATGTATATACTCTGATGATTAACTTGTGTGATGACTGTTTTATGATGATAGTATATATTTGTACCATGAATTGATTACGTGGACCCCGACTTAAACAAGTTGAAAAACTTATTCGGGTGTTACCATTTAGTGGTGAATTGTACGGAATATGTACTAAACTGTGCAATCTACTAATAAAAGTTTCGATCAACAATCAATTCCTACTCATTTTCGGACGGGCTGTAATGAAACAATTGGAAATATGAGATGCTTTGTAATAACTGAACTGAACTGAACTTATTAATGGCCAGTCAGGCACTGTGACCAAGCGGAAAAGCGTCGCTCAAACTGAAATCTCGATTGGCTGTGACGTGTTATACTAACGTCTGATTGGCCGGCCCAGCTGCACCACTAACTGGTTGTAGTTGACGTTTATTATCAGCGCATTGATTGATTGATTGAAACTTTTATTAGTAGATTGCACAGTACAGTACATATTCCGTACAATTGACCGCTAAATGGTAACACCAGAATAAGATATTCAACTTGTTTAAGTCGGGGCCCACGTTAATCAATTCATGGTGAAAAAGGATAGTTCCCATACCGGTAGTCGAACCCGAGCCGCCTGGGTGGAAACCAGGAATCCTAACCGCTAACCGCACGTATATCGTTATTTTATATTTCGTAACATTACGTGTAGCCATGGGGACTTATGTAGTTGCAGTGCAGATTGAAAAAGTACACAAAAAAGAGCACAGAGCTGATGCAACCAGCTGCTACTTCAGTGGCGCCATTTCTACATACAGTTACAAAGTAAAACACACAAAAAAAGAGCAATCATATATATTGCGCACATACAATTTCACCATGGATAGACAAACAAAGAAACAAAAATTTTTTTATTACTCTACCAACTGTACCAACAATATGATACAATACATATGTGTGTGTATATATATATATATATATATATATATATATATATATATATATATATATATATATATATGTATACATATATGTATAATGTTTAATGTATATATACATATATGTGTGTATATATTATATGTATATATATATATATATATATATATATATATATATATATATATATATATATATATATATATATATATATATACAATTAAAGTACCAATGATTGTCACACACACACACACACTAGGTATGGCAAAATTATTCTCTGCATTTGACCCATCACCCTTGATCACCCTCTGGGAGATGAGGGGAGCAGTGAGCAGCAGCGGTGGCCTCGCCCGGGAATCATTTTTGGTGATTTAACCCTCAATTCCAACCCTTGATGCTAAGTGCCAAGCAGGGAGATAATGGGTCCCATTTTTATAGTCTTTGGTATGACTCGGCCGGGGTTTAAACTCACAACCTACCGATATATATATATATATATATATATATATATATGTATATATATATATATATATATATATATATATATATATTTATATTTATATACACATATATATACGTATTAGGGCTGTCAAAGTTAACGCGATAATAACGCGTTAAGTTTAAATTTCAATAATGGCACTCATTTTCTTAATGGGTGAATAACGCACACGTGTCCATTTTGACCCTGGGGGGGGGGGGGGGGGGGGGGGGGGGGGGGGCTTGGCTGTAGTTCACTTGTTATTCATGAGTTACAAGCGAGCAGAAATGGACAAAAGAAAGTCGTCTACCTAATGGAAATATCAGGTTCAAAGCCATGGCAAGTTGTTCTCCCGACAAGAAAGGACTCTTTTTGGCTGTGAGAAGAGGCGACATCCCCGCAGCACACGCCTGCTTAGCGGGTATTTCAGGTGGGTGGTGCTTCACTTCCGTGTTCAGATTACCGTTAAGGTGCAGTGATAACATAAAATTTAGATTGTTACTGTGACTGATTTATTCCTACTGTAATGTGTAGAAGACATTTTTTGGACATGATGACGACTGCAGTATGACTTAATAAAATATATGTGAGCATTTCATCATCATGTCACCACAAAGACATTTTCACGCAGTGTATACAATTGTATTTATTTTAAGCTTAATTTAATATTATATTTTTTTACAATGTGTCTCTCTTTGTCAAGATAAACTACCATAGCAGTTTTTATTTCCAACATTTTACATGATGTCGATACATATTACTTTCATACATAGATGTACATGCAGTATACATACTGTACATACATTATTAAGTATTGTATTTGATTTTGATCACACTTTATTCTGCATTATTAAAAACATGTGTATACAATCAAAACAACCTGAACCGTTACAACAACAACAATAATAATGATAATAATGATAATACAAGCATATCCAAATAGCAATGTATACTTCATTGTATCTTCAAATGTTGGTTTATTTAGCAAATAAAAACTTTTGCATTTTCATGAACAAGAACCTTTCTTTAAGTGACTTATTACATTTAGGAAAACACATGATTGTAACAGTAGCTTATTATTGGCACATTTCTGGGGGAACCATTATACAAAACCCAAAACCAGTGAAGTTGGCACGTTGTGTAATTCGTAAACAAAAACAGAATACAATGATTTGCAAATCCTTTTCAACTTATATTCAATTGAATAGACTGCAAATACAATATATTTAATGTTCCAACTGAGAAACTTAATTTTTTTTTTTTGCAAATATTCATTAACTTAGAATTTAATGGCAGCAACAAGTTGCAAAAAAGTTGTCACAAGGGGATTTTTACCACTGTGTTACATGGCCTTTCCTTTTAACAACGTTTGGGAACTGAGGAAACACATTTTTGAAGCTTTTTAGGTGGAATTATTTCCCATTCTTGCTTGATGTACAGCTTAAGTTGTTCAACAGTCCGGGTTCTCCGTTGTGGTATTTTAGGCTTCATAATGCGCCACACATTTTCAATGGAAGGCAGGTCTGGACTACAGGCAGGCCAGTCTAGTACCCGCACTCTTTTACGATGAAACCACGCTGTTGTAGCACGTGGCTTGGCATTGTCTTGCTGAAATAAGCATGGGCGTCCATGATAACGTTGCTTGGATGGCAACATATGTTGCTCCAAAACCTGTATGTACCTTTCAGCATTAAAGGTGCCTTCACAGATGTGTAAGTTCCCCATGCCTTGAGCTGTAATACGTCGCCATACCATCACAGATGCTGGCTTTTGAACTTTGCGCCCATAACAATCCGGATGGTTCTTTTCCTCTTTGTTCCGGAGGACACGACGTCCCCAATTTCCAAAAACAATTTGAAATGTGGACTCGTCAGACCACAGAACACTTTTACACTTTGCATCAGTCCATCTTAGATGAGCTCGGGCCCAGCGAAGCCGGCGGCGTTTCTGGGTGTTGTTGATAAATGGCTTTGGCTTTGAGTAGTAGAGTTATAACTTGCACTCACAGATGTAGCGACAAACTGTAGTTACTGACAGTGGTTTTCTGAAGTGTTCCTGAGCCCATGTGGTGATATCCTTTACACACTGATGTCGCTTTTTGATGCAGTTCCGCCTGTGGGATCGAAGGTCCGTAATATCATCGCTTACATGCAGTGATTTCTCCAGATTCTCTGACCCTTTTGATGATATTAAAGACCGTCATGAAATCCCTAAATTCCTTGCAATAGCTGGTTGAGAAATGTTGTTCTTAAACTGTTTGGACAATTTGCTCACGCATTTGCTCACGCATTTGTTCACAAAGTGGTGACCCTCGCCTCATCCTTGTTTGTGAATGACTGAGCATTTCATGGAAACTGCTTTTTTACCCAATCATGGCACCCACCTGTTCCCTATTAGCCCGTTCACCTGTGGGATGTTCCAAATAACTGTTGGATGAGCATTCCTCAACTTTCTCAGTCTTTTTTTTGCCACTAGTGCCAGCTTTTTTAAAACACGTTGCAGGCATCAAATTCCAAATGAGCTAATATTTGCAAAAAATTACATAGTTTAACAGTTCGAACGTTAAGTATCTTGTCTTTGCAATCTATTCAATTGAATATAGGTTGAAAAGAATTTGCAAATCATTGTATTGTGTTTTTATTTACCATTTACACAACATGCCATCTTCACTAGTTTTGGGTTTTGTATGATTGTATGATCAGTCATAATTAAAGTTTCAATTAGGAAGAGTCAAACAAAGGGTGACATACAAACATTGAACCATGACATCACACATATGCGTTAGTGGCTGATGTTCTGGTGCTGCTGGTCACTGCAGAGCCACTCTTACTACTACTACTACTACTACTACTATTTCTAGTACTACTACTACTAGTAGTACTACTACTGATGCTGCTGATCTGTGACTTCCTGCTGTCACTAACATCTGCACCAGGTACCTTCTTCTTTAGGGGCGAAGCTAAGTAGGGATCAGGTAACATGTAGGCAGGCTCGCTTTTATAGCTGAAATATCCAATATAATTATATATTAATGACGTGTGTATATTTGTTAACATGCAAATGATAAGAAAACATCACAGGACGTGTTTACCTTGACTGGCATCCCTCCCTCCCGGCGAAGATGCTGTAAATGAGACCTCCAACCACCAGCAAAGTGGAACCCGCCCAGCCGATGAACACCCCGACACCTATTTCAAACCTTTAAGCAAAATATGTCTTTTAGTAACAGAATCAAATGTGACAATAAATTGTACTTATCGGTACTTCCATAGGGGCCATGAGCACCACTTTCAATCTTTGAAGTAATTTTTGAAAAACAATCTTGTTGTCACAAATAAAATAGTCTATTATTTACAAAGCCTATCCATTATTTAACTGTGCTCATCAACGAAATATTTATATGATAATTTGACTTTGAACACACTCTGCATACAAGCAAATGAAGTGCATACTTACTCAACAGCCATACATGTCACACTAAGGGTGACAGTATGAACAATGCCAACACTGTCATAAACATGTGCCATATAGTGAAACCACACTAAACAACAACGACAAACACATTTTTGGAAGAATATTTGCACCGCAACACAACATAAACACTACAGAACAAATTCCCAGAATTCCCTGCAGCACCAACTCTTCCGGGACGCTACAATACAAACAAACGCCATTGGTACCACGTACAATAGCGTGTCTAGTCGATACTACTATGATTACATCGATATTTTTTAATAGTACAAAATCTTCTTTCGTTTAAAAAAAAAAAGTATATTATGTGTATAAACTCAGGAAATATGAGGATTTATATATATGACCAATGTATGATCCTGTAACGACTTGGTATCCTGTAACTTCCCAAATGTGTGGTATCATCCAAAACTAATGTAAAGTATCAAACAAGAGAACAAAGTGATTATTACATTTTAACAGAAGTGTAGATAGAACATAAAGTTAAAGTACCAATGATTGTCACACACACACTAGGTGTGGTGAAATTTGTCCTCTGCATTTGACCCATCCCCTTGATCACCCCCTGGGAGGTGAGGGGAGCAGTGGGCAGCAGCAGTGCCGCGCCCGGGAATCATTTTTGGTGATTTAACCCCCAATTCCAACCCTTGATGCTGAGTGCCAAGCAGAGAGGTAATGGGTCCCATTTTTATAGTCTTTGGTATGACTCGGCCGGGGTTTGAACTCACAACCTACCGATCTCAGGGCGGACACTCTAACCACTAGTCCACTGAGTAGGTACATGTTGAAACAGAAAGTAAGCAGATATTAACAGTAAATGAAAAAGTAGATAATTAATTTTCTACCACTTGTCCTTAATAATGTTGACAAAATAATATAATGATAAATGACACACTATGTTACTGCATATGTCAGCAGCTAAATTAGGAGCCTTTGTTTGTTTACTTACTAATAAAAGACAAATTGTCTAGTATGTTCACTATGTTATTTAAGGACAAAATTACAATTATAAACATATGTTTAATGTACCGTAATATTTTTTGTTAAAATAAAGCCAATAATGACATTTTTTGTGGTACCCTTTTTTTAGAAAAGTACCAAAAAGTACCGAAATACTTTTGGTACCGGTACCAAAATATTGGTATCGGGACAACACTAATACACACACACCGAGCACCCACTGGCAGAAATGTAGATCGGCGCCTAAGCTTACTTCTGTTCTCTGTAGCTTGGGTCTTGGAATTCCGCTCTTATTTTGTTTCCGTAGTAGGAGAAAGCCGTCATGGAGCACAAACCTGAAACAAAAAGGCCACAGGAAATGTAAAAGCCTGGCACTTTCACCATAATAGGAAATAGCGTGTCTAAATGGTGTTATGTTATGTGTGACATTGTGGACCTGTGCTCGGAGTTACCTGCGATGAAGTAATTCATCCCCCCAGCAAAGGTCACCCTTGCTTTAGCGAGCTCAGACCCCCCGATTTTGGTACACTTCATTCCCACCATGACCAGAACCGACCCAAAGAAGGACAGGATGATGGCGGTGATGATGAGGGCTCGGCACATGTGAATGTCCCCTGCAGGGCGAGATGGTGCTGTTGTGAAACCTGCCTATTGTCTAGCCCAGGGGTGTCAAACCCATTTTAGCTCAGGGGCCGCATGGAGGAAAATCTGTGCACACTTGGGCCGCACTATTAAAATCATGGCATTAAAACAAAAAAATAAATAAAGACAACTTCAGATTGTTTTCTTTGTCTTACTTTGGCCCAAAAATAGAACAAACACATTCTGAAAATGCTGCAATAAAAATTGAAGTTTAGATCCATGAAGGAAAGAATAAATTGAATGAATACATTTACATATATATTTATTCTATTTTATTTATTTATTTTTTATCGTGTTCTGTTTGTGTTGTGTTGTGTTTGTTCGGTACTCGTTTTATCTTTTAACCTGCCCATTGTACAGCACTTTGGCTACCCCTGTGGTAAATTTTAAATGTGGTTTATAAATAAAGTTGATTTGATTTGATTTGATATGCATAAAAATGTGTTTTCTTTTGTATTATTATTTTTTTTATGAATTAAGTAACGTTTATGACAACATTTTTCCAAAACACAATATAGAATGTGAGATATAACAGGATAATGCATACATTTATCATTTGTTTTCAAATGAAAAAAAAAGTGGGACCCCAAAAATTTACTGTGAGACCCCATTTTTATGACTTGATGGGGTCCCTGGGACCCCATTTTGAAAATTCTTAGCGCCAACACTGATGGAGTATTGTTGTGTGCAAAACAGCAGCAATTACTAATACTAATCAAATATCATCCCGGGGGCCATAGATAATTAATTTGAGGGCCAGTAATGGCCCGCGGGCCTTGACTTTGACAGCCCTGGTATAGTCATATAGCGCTGGTTGATTAAGCATGTCAAGTTAGACTCAAAGAAATCACTCTTTTTTTTTGAGGGGTGGACAGAGTTTTTGAAGAAAAAGTCCAAATATAACAAAAAAAAACAAGGAACAAAGTTGTAATTTTAGTTACATTTTACAGTGATATAATACATAGATTACATACATACTAGGGGTGTGGGGGGAAAAATTGCAATTCTCACGTTGTGCGATTCAGAATAGATTCTCATTTTTTAAAAATCGATTTTTTTAAATGTATTTATTTAAAAAAAATATACATATATATTTTTTTAATTAATCAATCCAACAAAACAATACACAGCAATACCATAACAATGCAATCCAATTCCAAAACCAAACCCGACCCAGCAACACTCAGAACTGCAATAAACAGAGCAATTGAGAGGAGACACAAATACGACACAGAACAAACCAAAGTAAGCAGATATTAACAGTTGATAAAATTAATATTATCAACAACAGTATCAATATTACCGTATTTTTCGGAGTATAAGCCGCACCGGAGTATAAGTCGTACCTGCCGAAAATGCATAATAAAGAAGGAAAAAAAACATATATAAGTCGCACTGGAGTATAAGTCGCATTTTTTGGGGAAATGTATTTGATAAAAGCCAACACCAAGAATAGACATTTGAAAGGCAATTTAAAATAAATAAAGAATAGTGAACAACAGGCTGAATAAGTGTACGTTATATGACGCATAAAGTCATTCAAATAACTATAACATATAGAACATGCTATACGTTTACCAAACAATCTGTCACTCCTAATCGCTAAATCCAATGAACAATATACGTCTAGTCTCTTACGTGAATGAGATAAATAATATTATTTGATATTTAACGGTAATGTGTTAATAATTTCACACATAAGTCGCTCCTGAGTATAAGTCGCACTATGAAAAAAACTGCGACTTATAGTCCGAAAAATACGGTAGTTACAATTTCAACATAGCAGTGATTAAAAATCCCTCATTGACATTATTGTTAGACATTTATAAAAAAAAATTAAAAAAAAAGAACAATAGTGTCACAGTGGCTTACACTTGCATCGCATCTCATAAGCTTGACAACACACTGTGTCCAATATTTTCACAAAGATAAAATAAGTCATATTTTTGGTTCATTTAATAGTTAAAACAAATTTTCATTATTGCAATCAGTTGATAAAACATTGTCCTTTACAATTATAAAAGCTTTTTACAAAAATCTACTACTCTGCTTGCATGTCAGCAGACTGGGGTAGATCCTGCTGAAATCCTATGTATTGAATGAATAGAGAATCGTTTTGAATCGGGAAAAAAATCGTTTTTGAATCGAGAATCGTGTTGAATTGGAAAAAAAAAATCCATTTTGAATTGAATCGTGACCCCAAGAATCGATATTGAATCGAATCGTGGGACACCCAAAGATTCACAGCCCTAATACATACATATCATGATTAATCCAAATTCCAAAATGGGATTAATCTGATTAAAACAAATCATTTGACAGACCTAATATTTTGACTCCATTATTTAAAATATTTTTTATCTTGTATTTTCCTTGGAAAAGTATGCCTTTTTACTTGTAAAGTTGTAATTTTAGTTAAATTTGACAGTGATATAATACATAGATTACAAGGAAAAAGGCATATTTTTACAAGGAAAAATACATTGTAAAAATACAAGATACATTTTTTTTTTAAATAATGGAGTCCGCGACCCCAAAAGGGACAAGCGGTAGAAAATGGATGGATGGATGGATGGAGTCAAAATATTAGGTCTGTCAAATGATTTGTTTTAATCAGATTAATCCCATTTTGGAATTTGGATTAATCATGATTAATCACTGGCTTGCATAACTACAATTTGGTTGAAAAAAAGACCCCAATGTTTGGACACTAATTCAATTTTGTTGTCAGAATGTCATCGAGGAACTTTTGTAAAAGTTTTACTTGATTGCATGTCATTTATTTGCATTGCACGTTGCAACTGTTTTTTCCAAAGTTCTTTCAGGCTGGATTTTGGTGTAAAATTTGCCAATGAGCACACCAAGCGGAATCTCCTCGCTTATTTTCGTACTGACGTATGCATTGATGTGATCACTGACTATATGCTGTTAAGGTAAAAAAGCTCGTATGGTCTAAATAAATTACCGAATTAAGTGTGTTCATTAATAACATGAGTTAACTCATTAATTTTGACAGCTCTACAGAATATGTATCATAAATGTATGACTTTTTTTTTTTTGTGAAATTGTTTTCTTTTAAAGTTAAAAAGTTAAAGTACCAATGATTGTCACACACACACACTAGGTGTGGCGAGATTATTCTCTGCATTTGACCCATCACCCTTGATCACCCCCTGGGAGGTGAGGGGAGCAGTGGGCAGCAGCGGTGGCCGCGCCCGGGAATCATTTTTGGTGATTTAACCCCCAATTCCAACCCTTGATGCTGAGTGCCAAGCAGGGAGGTAATGGGTCCCATTTTTATAGTCTTTGGTATGACTCGGCCGGGATTTGAACTCACAACCTACCGATCTCAGGGCGGACACTCTAACCACTAGGCCACTAAAAAAAAGTCAGAAGTATACACAATGAAGTCCTATTGTTACAATAAAATGTTTTCATTTTACCGTAGTAAACCTGAACATCACATGAAAAACAATTTTATGAGAGAAATACGCCAACTTATACCAAAATGAAGTCTGAATTTTACTACAATAAAAAAATGTTTTATATAAAATTTGTATCAAAGTCAAAATAGTAAAAAAAAAATTAATTTTACAGGAACAACATCAAAGTATACAAATAAAAAGTCACAGTGTTCTCAGAAAAAAATACAAGCAAAACAATTAAAATAAGAAAGTCACAATATCACAGAAAAACAATCTATATTTTCACAATAAAGTTAAAATATTACAAGAAAAAGTTGTTTTTTCACAGTATAAAAGTTGGAATATTACTAGAACAAGTTGTATTTTTCAATAATACACTTTAAATATTACAAGAAAAAAGAGACACTTGGAAGAGATTATTTCCTTTCTTTTGTGTTACAAACAAAATGTTTTGAGGAGGCATTTATAACTTTACAGGAACAACATCAAAGTATACAAATAAAAAGTCACAGTGTTCTCAGAAAAAAATACAAGCAAAACAATTAAAATAAGAAAGTCACAATATCACAGAAAAACAATCTATATTTTCCCAGTATTAAAGTTGATATATTATGAGAAAAAGTTGTATTTTCACAGTATTAAAGTTTAAATATTACTAGAACAAGGTGTATTTTCACAGTATTTTTTTAAAGTTGGAATATTACTTGAAAAAGTTGTATTTCCACACTATTAAAGTTGAAATATTACTAGAACAAGTTGTATTTTTCAATAATACACTTTAAATATTACAAGAAAAAAGAGACACTTGAACACATGTATTTCCTTTTTTGTGTGTTACAAAGAAATTGTACAAGCAAAACAATTAAAATAAGATAAGTCACAATATAACAGAAAAACAATCTATATTTTCACAATAATAAAGTTAAAATATTACAAGAAAAAGTTGTTTTTTCACAATATTAAAGTGAAATATTATTAGAACAAGTTGTATTTTCACAGTATTAAAGTTGAAATATTACGAGAACAAGGTGTATTTTGACAGTATTTTTTTAAAGTTGAAATATTACTAAAACAAGTTGTATTTTTCAATAATACACTTTAAATATTACAAGAAAAAAGAGACACTTGGAACAGATTTATTTTCTTTTTTTTGTGTTACAAAAAAATGTTTTGAGAAGGTATTTATAATTTTACAGGAACAAAATCAAAGTATACAGTATACCAGAATAAAATACAAGCAATACAACTAAAATAAGATAAGTCACAATATTACGGAAAAACAATCTATATTTTTACAATAATAAATATAAATATTACAAGAAAAAGTGTTTTTTTCACAGTATTAAAGTTGAAATATTACTAGAACAAGTTGTATTTTCACAGTATTAAAGTTTAAATATTACTAGAACAAGGTGTATTTTCACAGTATTTTTTTCAAGTTGAAATATTACTAGAACAAGTTGTATTTTTCAATAATACACTTTAAATATTACAAGAAAAAAGAGACACTTGGAACAGATGTATATTTTTGTTGTGTGTTACAAAAAAAATGTTTTGAGAAAGCATTTATAATTTTACAGGAACAAAATCAAAGTATACAAATACAAAGTCACAGTGGTACCAGAAAAAAAATACAAGCAAAACAACTAAAATAAGATAAGTCACAATATTACGGAAAAACAATCTATATTTTCACAATAATAAATATAAATATTACAAGAAAAAGTGTTTTTTTCACAGTATTAAAGTTGAAATATTACTAGAACAAGGTGTATTTTCACAGTATTAAAGATGAAATATTACTAGAACAAGTTGCATTTTCACAGTATTTTTTCAAGTTGAAATATTACTAGAACAAGTTGTATTTTTCAATAACACACTTTAAATATTACAAGAAAAATTAGACACTTGGAGCAGATTTATTTCCTTTTTTTGTGTTGAAAATATTACTATAACAAGTTGTATTTTCACAGTATTAAAGTTGAAATATTACTAGAACAAGGTGTATTTTCACAGTATTTTTTAAAAGTTTAAATATTACTAGAACAAGTTGTATTTTTCAATAATACACTTTAAATATTACAAGAAAAAAGAGACACTTGGAAAAGATGTATTTTTTTTTTGTGTTACAAAAAAAATGTTTTGAGAAGGCATTTATAATTTTACAGGAACAAAATCAAAGTATACAAATACAAAGTCACAGTGGTACCAGAAAAAAATACGAGCAAAACAACTAAAATAAGATAAGTCACAATATAACGGAAAAACCATTTATATTTTCACAAAAAATAAATATAAATATTACAAGACAAGGTGTACTTTCACAGTATTTGTTTAAAGTTGAACTATTACTAGAACAAGTTGTACTTTCAATAACACACTTTAAATATTACAAGAAAAATGAGACACTTGGAACAGATTTATTTCCTTTTTTTTGTGTTGAAAATATTACTCGACCAAGTTGTATTTTCACAGTATTAAAGTTGAAATATTACTAGAACAAGTTGTATTTTTCAATAATACAATTTAAATATTACAAGAAAAAAGAGACACTTGAACACATGTATTTCCTTTTTTGTGTGTTGCAAAGAAATTGTACAAGCAACACAATTAAAATAAGATACGTCATAATATTACAGAAAAACAATCTATATTTTCACAATAATAAAGTTAAAATATTACAAGAAAAAGTAGTTTTTTCACAATATTAAAGTGAAATATTATTAGAACAAGTTGTATTTTCACAGTATTAAAGTTGAAATATTACTAGAACAAGTTGTATTTTTCAATAATACACTTTAAATATTAGAAGAAAAAAGAGACACTTGGAACAGATTTATTTCCTTTTTTTTGTGTTACAAAAAACATGTTTTGAGAAGGCATTTATAATTTTACAGGAACAAAATCAAAGTATACAGATACAAAGTCACAGTGGTACCAGAAAAAAATACAAGCAAAACAACTAAAATAAGATAAGTCACAATATTACGGAAAAACAATTTATATTTTCACAATAATAAATATAAATATTACAAGAAAAAGTGTTTTTTTCACAGTATTGAAGTTGAAATATTACTAGAACAAGGTGCACTTTCACAGTATTTTTTTCAAGTTGAAATGTTACTAGAACAAGTTGTACTTTTCAATAACACACTTTAAATACTACAAGAAAAATGAGACACTTGGAACAGATTTATTTCCTTTTTTTTGTGTTGAAAATACTACTGGAACAAGTTGTATTTTCACAGTATTAAAGTTGAAATATTACTAGAACAAGTTTTTTTTTTCCAATAATACACTTTAAATATTACAAGAAAAAAGAGACACTTGGAACAGATTTATTTCCTTTTTTTTTGTGTTACCAAAAATAGATTTTTTTTGAGAAGGCAATCCCACTCCCACTTCCACAACAATCATAGTTATTGTGTATTGTCTAATTTTTTTGTATTTATTTTAATAATCTGGAAACATCATTGGAGTAAAAATACATGCATTATACTTAGATGTACTTAGATTGTTTGTACTTTACAAATACATTATACAGACTATTGTACTATATTATACTTACAGTTAAGTGCCAGCAAAGAAGGGATTCCCTTGCAGTCAGACACACCAGTGGAATCTGACACACAATCCTTCCACAGGTTGGAGAAGTAGTTGGACGTAGTCAGGACAATGCTGCCCACCTCAGACCAGGTCCAGATCTCTGTAGGCATGGTGGAACACACCAGGATCCACCCTGACACGCACACCACAAAGCAGCCTATCTCCATGTACATCACTACCGTCCTGTAACCCATTTTATTTTCACTTCTAAAACTGTAAGGAGAAGAAGGTGATTCCGTCACTCTGGTGTGTGCATGGAAAGACAATGAAGATGATGATGATGAGGATGACGATGGTTTGTTGTGTGTGTCGTGTTTTGCACTGACACTCCTGTGTTTAATGAGGGTCACCGTCATGATGTGTTTGTTTTGTGCATGCAAACCCACACAAACACAAGGAGGACAACCAAACTCCACACGGAAATGTTCCAACAGAGATTCAAACCCTCAACCTGCTGACTGTAAAAGTTCCACTTGCCCCTCACGGGTGAGCTGGAGCCTATCCCAGCTGACCTATCGATTAAACTCTTTTTAATTACCATCAGTATTATCACAAGATAAATATATTGTCCGTAAATCTTTAGACCTTATACCTGCTTATCAATGATACAAAGATTCATTGTATTATATGAAAATAAATGTAGTTCAAAGATTTAAGTTTTTTTTTTAATTATATTTGTAAATTACCAAGATGTTTTTTTACAATGTTGAATCATTTTGACAAGGCATTAAACAACAACCTACCAAAGCACAGTTCTACATAGACATACCTGCACAGGACACACTCCATGTACTGCACACACTATACATTATATACAAACCCCAAAACCAGTGAAGTTGGCCCGTTGTGTAAATGGTAAATAAAAACAAAATACAATGATTTGCAAATCTTTTTCAACTTATATTCAATTGAATAGACTGCAAAGACAAGATATTTAAAGTTCGAACTGGAAAACTTAATTATTTTTTTGCAAATATTAGCTCATTTGGAATTTCATGCCTGCAACATGTTTCAAAAAAGCTGGCACTAGTGGCAAAAAAGACTGAGAAAGTTGAGGAATGCTCATCAAACACTTATTTGGAACATCCCACAGGTGAACAGACTAATTGGGAACAGGTGGGTGCCATGATTGGGTATAAAAGCAGCTTCCATGAAATGCTCAGTCATTCACAAACAAGGATGGCGCGAGGGTCACCACTTAGTGAACAAATGCATGAGCAAATTGTCGAACAGTTTAAGAACAACATTTCTAAACAAGTTATTGGAAGGAATTTAGGGATTTCACCATCTACGGTCCGTAATAACATCAAAAGGTTCAGAGAATCTGGAGAAATCACTGCACGTAAGCGATGATATTACGGACTTTCGATACCTCAGGCGGTACTGCATCAAAAAGCCACATCAGTGTGTAAAGGATATCACCACATGGGCTCAGAAACACTTCAGAAAACCACAGTCAGTAACTAAAGTTTGTCGCTATGGAGGGTGTGTTAGTGCCCAAGGCATGGGTAACTTACACATCTGTGAAGGCGCCATTAATGCTGAAAGGTACATACAGGTTTTGGAGCAACATATGTTGCCATCCAAGCAACGTCATCATGGACGCCCCTGCTTATCTCAGCAAAACAATGCCAAGCCACGTGTTACAACAGTGTGGCTTAATAGTAAAAGAGTGCGGGTACTAGACTGGCCTGCCTGTTGTCCAGACCTGTCTCCCATTGAAAATGTGTGGCACAATATGAAGCCTCGGACTGTTGAACAACTTAAGCTGTACATCAAGCAAGAATGTGGGAAAGAACATTAAATATCTTGTCTTTGCAGTCTAGTCAATTGAATATAAGTTGATAGGGATTTGCAAATCATTGTATTGTTTTTATTTACCATTTACACAACGTGCCAACTTCACGGGTTTTGTACTAGAAATGCCCAAATAAGCACATCCACCACACTATGGCATCACAAATAGCCGACTGTTACAAAAACATTACAAACCACAACACAATGATTTAATGCTTTGGCATTGTTTAACACAACTTTGTAACAACATCAACAAAAGAGGAAATTCATCATTGGAAAAAAATATTTTGTGCGGGTAAAACATTTAAATGTTACGTTTAATGTAGTCGTTGACTGTGTCTGATCCTGAGAAGGGATAGTGTCACATAATTAGATAAGGCAATTCCTGAATGAATTGCGTGTGAATGCTCCAATGATGAAGTTGGACTGAAATGCTGACAGAATGCAGTATGAATGTAAGAATAGTTTGAATGTTGGAATGGTTTGAATGTTGAAGAGTTTGAATTTCCAGGAAAAGCGGAATTTGACTCGGAACTTGGTAAAGTATTAGTTGGATGAGTTGAATGTGTTGATGTTGGAATGGTTTGAATCGGTTGAAAAATGTGTGAATTGTGGAAGTTTAAAAAATGGACAATTCATTTTGAATGAGGAAAATGTCCCTGAAAACTGTGAATTCTTGGAAATCCGGGAATTTTAAAAAAATTGTTGAAGGAGAGCACACAATTTTGAACAGGCTGAATATTTTGAAGTTGGATTGGTTTGAATTGGACAAAAATGTGGGAATTGTGGAATTTTGAAACATGTCCCATTCATTTCAATGGGAATTTCATGGAAGTTTGGGAATTTTGGGGAAAGCGGGATTTTTTTTGGAAAATGTTAAAAGACTTGAATGTTCTGAATGAGAGTTGGTGTTGGATTTTTTCAAATCGGTCGAGAAATGCTTTAATTGAGAAATGGTATTAAGGAATTCCAGGAAAACCGGGAAATTTTCCGGTTCAAAAAACAACTTTTTTTTTTTGTCCTGATTAAGAGGAATGATTGGACAGTGGAACAGTTGAAGTGGGTTGAAAAATGTGCGAGGAGTGGTCGCCAGAAAAAAGGGTCAAACAAGGGTTTGAAAAAAAGGGAATTCCTGGAATTTTTTTGAACTTAGAAAAATGATAGTTTGAATGTCCAGGATGAGTGAATGTGTTGAATGGTTTTAACAGGTTAAAAATGTGGAAATGGTGGAAGTTTGAAAAATGGCCAATTCATTTTGAATGGGAAAAATGTCCTAGAAATCCTGGAATTCTGGGAATTTTTGGAATTTGTCAAGGGAAAGCCCGCGTATCCCGAATAGGCTGAACAGTTTGAAGTTAGAATGGTTTGAATCGGACAAAAATGTGGGAACTGTGGAACTTTGAAAAATGTCCCATTCATTTCAATGGGAATTTCATAGAAATTTGGGAATTTTGGGTAAAGCGGGATTTTTTGGGAAAATGTTAATAGACTTATATGTTCTGAAATCGGTCGAGAAATGTTAAAGTAGTGACATTGTTCATTGAGAAATGGTATTAAGGAATTCCAGGAATTCCGGGAAAACCGGTACATTTTCAAGTTCAAAAAACAACTTTGTTTTTTTGTCCTGATTAAGAGGAATGATTGGACAGTGGAACGGTTGAAGTGGGTTGAAAAATGTGCGAGTAGAGGTCGCCAGAAAAAAGGGTCAAAAAAGGGTTTGAAAAAAAGGGAATTCCTGGAATTTTTTTGGAACTTAGAAAAATTATAGTTTGAATGTCCAGGATGAGTGGAATGTGTTGAATGGTTTTAATAGGTTAAAAATGTGGAAATGGTGGAAGTTTGAAAAATGGCCAATTCATTTTGAATGTGAATAATGTCCTAGAATTCCTGGAATTCTGGGAATTTTTTGGAATTTGTTCAAGGGAAAGCCCGCGTATCCCGAATAGGCTGAACAGTTTGAAGTTGGAGCAGTTTGAATCGGGTGAAAAATGTAGAAGGTAGAGCGCGCCAACACCTGGAGAAGAAGAACAACAACAACTATATGCATTGGAGCATTCACACAATAATACAATATTAAAAATCTAAAAAAAAAAAATTGGATAAGTACAAGAGTTTCCTTCCAAATCTGCAGTTCAAGTGTTCAAGACTACACGAATGCATCTCTGGCCGACATTTTCTCAGGTGTTGTCGCAGAGAGCTTGGAGATTCTGGAGCCGCTGGATCTTCCTGAGGCGTAGTACGTCCCATAGAGCCTGGAGGGTCTGCTGTAGGCTCCGTAGTATCCTGTGTACAGGCTTCTCCCTCTCGAGCGAGGGTCCATGTAGGTGCGTCCTCCGTAGGCGTAGACCACTCGACTGAAGAAGAAACCTGCATGAACGCGAGCGAAAAAGACCCCGGAATAAAGTGCCGGCATACCTCTTGGGTTTGACGACCGTGTAGACTGTGACGGCGTAGAAGATAGCCCCTAAAAGGATGCAGAAACATCCAACCAGCCCGAGAAAAATGGGAGGTCCTAAGTCGTACCTGAAGGTTGACATGCAAAGAATATTTCTTAAGATTTCAGTTCAGTTCAGTTCCGTTCAGTTTCAGTTTATTCGTAACACGCACACGATACAATGTAATGCATCACACAATTCCAGTTGTTTCATTACAGCACGTCCGAAAAGGAGTAGGAAGAAGCTGAGCTTATTTAATCCTACCCCTTTTCATACCATAGCAATTGTATCCAATTTCTTTGTTCTCTGTAACAGAACAGTGAACAAATAAATAAATGTCAGAATAATTGTATTTATGTTATCACAAAACTTTGTGTTACATTGAGTTCAGCTCGCCCAGAGAGCAGACAAAAGCTGTCTTTGATCCTCCCAAGAAGGCTCGTAAAACTCCACTGTGTAGAATGGGAAGCAACATGAAGGTGTTCTGTTTCTTTGATGTATTGTAATCCACAGAAAGATTGTGTCTTGACCCGAGATCTACAACGCGGAGAAGAAGCAGGACCAGACCCCCCTCCAGGCGACCTTTTCTTTTGACTGTTTTATGACCTCTTCTTTGAACTGTTTACGACCTTTTCTTTCAACTGTTTGTAATCAAAGGCGATGGCCGTTTACGACCCCCCGTCCCTTTAGAAACAGCTGTCGCCATGTAATCAGGGAAAGTTCAAATAAAAGAGGAGGCGTACAACCTTTCGTCAGAGTGTGGAACACTGTGCAAGGGTAATAGATGACATCAGTGTTTGAACCTGACAATAATAAATAAATAATATACCATAGTAAGCATACAAACATTAAATGCATAAATAATCTTTGTCTCAATAAAAAAATAAAAATGAATAAAAATGAATAAAAATGAATAAAAATGAATAAAAATGAATAAAAATGAATAAAAAAATAAATAAATAAATAAATAAATAAATACAAAGTTGGAAGGTGATAGAAGAGTGAACCTACCGCAATATTCCAGGCGCCAAACTGGGAGCAAAGGACGTCCTGGCGATCCTGTTGATGTATAAGCAGTAGGCGGCGATGTCTGCCACACCTGTGCAGCGAGCGTTAGAGCGCGTGAGGGCAAAACAGGAGCGGGCAAGAAAGAAAGTCGAACTCACCGCCTGCAAAGTGAAAGACGGCGCCTGCAAAAAGCATCTTGTCCTTGCTCTGCTGCTCGCCGCCTATGTAAGTGCACTCCATGCCCAGGAAGCACAGCACTGCGGCAAAGAAGCCCAGCGTCAGGCCGCACATCAGCAAGCCTCGCACGCCCTGCACGTACGCTACAGCACACACAGCAGACAGAAAAATTGAGATTTATCACAAAAAAAAAAAGATCGCTTTAATCATGTATATACTAGGATTGTACGGTATACCGGTATTAGTATAGTACCACCATAATGAATAATATTCGGTACTATACCGCCTCTGAAAAGTACCGGTTCGCCACCCCCCCGCACCGTCGGCGGCTAAAGTCCAGCCCCAGTCTGTAGTGTTTTAGCTACTTCTAAATCACTAATCCTCGTCTCCATGGCAACAAATAAAGTAAGTTTCTTACAAGTATCATCCCTGCAGGACGAGGAATAGCTAAACATGCTTCACTACACACCGTAGCTCACCGGCATCAAAATGTAAACAAACGCCATTGGTGGATCTACACCTAACATCCACTGTAATGATACCAAGTACAGGAGCGTATCTAGTCGATACTACTATGATTACGTCGATATTTTTTGGCATCACAACATCTTTCCTTTTTTATAATATGTTTATAAACTCAGGAAATATGTCCCTGGACACGAGGACTTTGAATATGACCAATGTATGATCCTGTAACTACTTGGTATCGGATTGATACCCAAATGTGTGGTATCATCCAAAAAGTATCAAACAACAGAATAATAGGTGTATATTACATTTTAACAGAAGTGTAGATAGAACATGTTAAAAGAGAAAGTAAGGAGATATTAACAAATGAACAAGTAGATTAATAATTTATTTTCTACAAACATACAATGGGAGTATATTGCAAGAAAGACCTAAAATGAACTAAGACAAATGTTTGACATAAATGTTAAAATTCACAAAGTCCGGGTATGAGACATCAAGGACGATGTTGTGGTCTTGACTTCACTCAGACTTGTCGATTTGTATGATCCTTGCATCTATTATGGCTGTTTGCTCCTTATAACGACAAAAATACTTCTTATCTAATGACTCACGGTATTTCTCCATCGCATCACAGCCAGAGCAATGTTAATTTTTCCACTGGATAGTTTGGAAATATTACGTGTAACTCTGATGCTTGACCTTCAAAATGGCACTTCCGGGAAATCCCTCTATTGCTGTTCTGTTCTTGGGTGTTGCAATCGTTAAATTAGAGGAAAGAGCTTTTAAACAAACTTTATAAAGTCAAGGGAAAAACGAAAGTGCTTCGAAGGAAATGGCTCTTAAAAATATCACTTTCATAATTTTGTGGAAATACAATTGGACCATTTGTGTCTGCAGTGATCACTTTGCAAAATGTTTGTTTGAACATTTGATTTGTTTGAGAAACTTTCTGTGATGCAATCGAGTTGATTCTCCAATTTGTCGGTAGTGTTTGATAGCGGAACTAAACGTAAATAAACGACAATAGATCGAATTAGTTTGTTTTCTTTTGTGATTGCTATGACTAAATATAACCACAAAGACCTGGTTGTGCAATTAGACTAACGCCATGTTAAGTCTTAGTAATAAATATTGTGATTGTTTGTCCAATCCACTGTATTTTTGTCGATTTTCATAACAGAAACTAAAGGCTCAGTTGTTGTTGTGCAGGAAAGCCAAGCGTTGTATTTTGACACGGATGACCGACCACATTGTAACGTCTTTGGGGGTTGCAGCTTACTACGGGTTGTTCTCCCGGGATGCAGAATGGAATAGACTACTCCGGACAAGGCATGCAGGTAAAAACATGATTTAATTACCCAAAACTCAAAGAGGTACAAACAAAAAAGCAACACAAAGCGAAGGCACAACGCGCTGATCGCAATTAGAGCTAAAGCACAAAACTTAGCGCAGGAAATAAAGACGCTAACACTTAGCATGGACTTGAGACAAGGAATACTCACAAAACTTTGGCATGAAACAAAACTTCCGTAACAGGTTGCATGAAGCAAATAACGACGCCAGGCCGACTGACTGTCAAAGGCAAACTTAAATAATACCTCTGATTAGTGCTCGGGTAACAGGTGAGCGGCCGAACACTAATCAGAGACAGGTGAACATAATTAGCAACAGGTGCGTGAGTCCAAGACGTGAAACAGGCGACACTCATGGTTGTCAAGGTAACAAACAAACAAGGAAGTGCAACCAGGAACTATGGAGTCTTTAAAACAGAAAATAACATAAAACATGATCCAAACCACAGATCGTGACAGATATTTGTTAGCACCAGGAGAATATCCTGAATACTAATAAACAGAAGGAATACATCTCTTGTAGGCTTAATCTTGATATCGCAAGCAAACATTGCTGAACAACAGGGATGTTTTTGAGACAAAATATGAACTTCACAACATAAAAACAACTGCAGACAGGAATTGTCAATGAGACTAATATTTGTAGCAGGAAATCAACTGCAAACAATTGTATCCTTTTTCTCATTCGCGTCACGATCACAGCAGCACGGCACTCCTTATGTCAATCAAATACGTTACTTACCGATGCACGAATAAATCAAACTCTGTCTTTCATTGATTATTGCTTCATTTGTGGACCCCTCAGATGTAAAGACATGATGAGCCCCGAATCTTTTCTTCTCCAAACACAATAAGTGTCAAGGGAAGTGAGGTAGCGGTAACGGTTTAAAATGGTTTAAATCATTTTTATATATATTTTACTTAATAGTGTAAAAATCCACTCCATCCCATTTTTAAAAAAAATGTCATGATCGCTTTAATATTTGCCTCTAAGCCTTTCAAAATAAGACTAAATCTGGTAAATAAACAGTAGCCTAATGGGGCTTAGACCACATGTCTCTAGGTCACGTGATTTCAACCCACCTATAGCTTGAAATAACTCACATATGGGAATGAATAAATAAAATTGACTTGAAAAATAACAATGTTTCCGTCATGTCCTCATTTATCATGTCTTTATTTTTTCGGACTATAATGTGCAATAATGTTATATGTGTATACGTATATATATGCATATGTATGGATATGTGCATGTGTGTGGATATATACACATATATATATACAGTATATATCTTCTTTTTTATTTTTATTTTTTTTACTATTTATATTACTCAATTATTGTGTATGCACCTTAGAGGATCTGCTCCAATTTCGTTGCTATTTGAACCTGTTCATTGTAATAATGACAAATAAAACTCTATTCTATTCTATTCTAACATTTGCTGGAAACGGTCACACATTTCTACCGACTGATTGTGAGATGATTAAATAAAAGAAAGACGCAACTAAAGAAATGTAGCTGGTAATGAGAAAATAACAGATGAAAAAGTAAAAACAGAACATAACTATGAGAGTTTAATTTGATAACAGTTTATAGTCCGTGATTGCAGTTGTTATTATATTGCATATAACAGAGTTTTTCAACGCAGCACACTTGTGTGCCGTGGGAGATTATGTAATTTCACCTAATTGGGTTAAAAATATTTTTTGCAAACCAGTAATTATAATCCGCAAATAATGTGCCGTTGTTGAGTGTCTGTGCTGTCAAGAGATGGGCAGAGTAACCATGTAATACTCTTCCATATCAGTAGGTGGCAGCAGGTAGCTAATTGCTTTGTTGATGTCGGGAACATGGTTTGTCGTGATCACAATATGCAGACGACAGCGGGAGGCAGCGTGCAGGTAAAAAGGTATCTAATCCTTAAACCAAAAATAAACAAAAAGGCAAGTGCCGCTAAGAAAAGGCATTGAAGCTTAGGGGATGGCTGTGCAAAACGAAGCTAAAACTGAACTGGCTGCAAAGTAAACAAAAACAGAATTCTGGACGACAGCAAAGACTTACAGCATATGGGGTAGCAGACGGCGTCCACAAAGTACATCCGTACGTGACATGACCATCAACAACAAAATAGGAGCGCAAGACAAGAACTAAAACACTACGCACAGGAAAACGGCAAAAAAATCAAAATAAGTCACGGTGTGATGTGACAGGTGGTGACAGTACACCTACTTTGAGACAAGAGCTATGGTGATGCATGGTTGGTTATGGTTTAAAGTCATATCCAACGATTGCGAGAACGACTTTTTACTGTCAATATCGGCTGCTGAGTTTCATTTTTTCAATGTAAAAAGTGTGCCTTGGCTCAGAAAATGTTGAAAAACACTGGTATATAATATTTGCTGCTCTTTGTACTTTGAATATCCCCACACCCTAGGTAAAAATACATGTATTTATTTGAATTAAAAAGTATAATATATATAAAAAAAAAATAAAATAAAAACTATATATATATATATATATATATATATATATATATATATATATATATATATATATATATATATATATATATCTAAATATAAAAAATAAGTAATTTAAATAAAAATAAAATGCAATATTTTTTTTTTACAAACGGATCATAAGGTACACTTGAAAAAAAACATACGCACGGAATTCTTTAATTTCTTGCAAGGGAAATTCAATATAAATTTTACTGTTATAAAACACCACATAGAATATTTGAATGCCAACAGTTTTGTAGCACAAGTATTGCAGTAAAACTAGTCTTGATGACTTACTGGTGACGCTCCACAGCACAGGGAAGTCTCTACAGTTTGTCACTGCAGTGGAGTCAGTGAAGCAGTCTTTCCACAGATTGGACCAGTACCAGGCCACCTTGATGATGAACGACCCGCCCTGGCCTCCTATTTGAGTGATCCTCCAGAAGTCCATGGCCATGGTGCACAGCACAAACAGCCAGCCCAGCGTTGATATCAAGAAGCCACACACTTGTATAAATCGCTTACGCATTTTACATGAAAAGATTTGCAAAGTGAAGGCTGTGTGCAGTAATGTGGTGTCTTTAGTTGAGACAGCAGGTGGAGCAGACAGAATGACTCTCTCTCACTGCGTGTGTGTGTGTGTGTGTGTGTGTGTCAGTCATCGGTGTTGATGAGGGTTCTCGACCTGACTTATTGATGTTTACTGTCAACATGTTGGAGTGTGTCATAACTGATAACGCCATCTTTTACATCCATTATCTGTCCCTCTGGCTGAGAATAAGAGAGAAGACACACAAACAATAACTTAGACTTGTTTTTTTTTTTACCTTTATTCTGTTAAAAGAACCAATGTCACAAAAATACCCGAACATCATAGTATAAAACAAAGTTTGACACACTGCACACACATTTAATGTGCAACCAGCAAAGCAATATTCAATAATAAATACAATTGACATTTAAAAAAGAAAAAAATATATATATAAATGCTGTGTTTGATAAATGGTCTTTTTATTTGAAAACATTATATTAATTGTCTATATTTTACATAAGTTTAAACATTTTTTTTGTTTTACTTGTATTACTATCAAGAGATTATTACTTTTTTTAATATAATGGGAACATAGAAGGAATATTTTTTGTAGTATGGAGGAAATATTTTAGTTTAAAAAAAACAACAACAAACAAACAAGAAAAGTGGAAGATAAAATCTTGCAATTGTAATGAAAATACAGTTCCTTTTTGTATTTGTATATTCCACAATGTTTATACTTAATGATTAATAGACACAATATTTTTCGTGAAATTATGTTTAATTGCACTGATTTATTAATAGGAAAAAACATAGTTGCTTTTTATAATATTTGTATATTTTACAATGTATACATTTAATTATTAATGAATACAACTTTAAAGTAAAATTATGTTATACTGGATGTATGTGAGTTTAAATCATAAAAAACATACTAACTTTTTATAGTTTTTGTACATTTTATAAAGTACATATTTATCCAATTTCTTCGGTCACGGGGGCAGCAGCCTAAATAGAGAAGGCCAGACTTCCCTTTCCCCAGCCAATTATCAATAAACAAAATGATGTTTCATTTGACAGTATTTTTTATCTGAAAAATGTAGTTGCTGTTTGAGTTTAAGAAAATTAATTTGGTTAAAAAATATAAAAATGTGAAGATTATTTTTTATTTTAGTCCAGATAGTTTTTTTTTATTTTGAAATTATTTTAGGTGAAAACAAACACATTTAAAGATACATTAAATCAAACAATGTATGCTCTGTATTTAAATAACTAAGTAAGTTTTGGTGTTAAAATAAAAACCTAAAACATTTTTTGTAGATTTCCTGGGTATAAAACAAATAAAAACTAAAGTTTTTTTTCATTGTATTTTTTCTGGTAGAAAGGAGACACAAAAAACAACTATTTTGGAGGTTAAAAAAACCTAAAATGTCTAAATTTAGGAATATGTCCTTTCTTCCTTTTTGAAAACAATTGTGTGTAAAAAAGGAAGGAAGCATTTCTTAAATATATTTTCATTAAAACAAAAAAGGATTGATGTTTTGTTTTGATCCAAAAAGAATAACATAATACATTAAATATGTATACAGTATTAAGTTGTTTTTTGAGCAAAAAAAGCCCAAAACTAGAGAAGTTGGCACATTGTGTAATTCGTAAATAAAAACAAAATACAATGATTTGCAAATCCTTTTCAACCTATATTCAATTGAATAGACTGCAAAGACAAGATATTTAACGTTCGAACTGGAAAACTTTGTTATTTTTTCAAATATTAGCTCATTTGGAATTTGATGCCTCCAACATTTTTCAAAAAAGCTGGCACAAGTGGCAAAAAAGACTGAGAAAGTTGAGGAATGCTCATCAAACACTTATTTGGAACATCCTACAGGTGAACAGACTAATTGGGAACAGGTGGGTGCCATGATTGGGTATAAAAGCAGCTTCCATGAAATGCTCAGTCATTCACAAACAAGGATGGGGCGAGGGTCACCACTTTGTCAATCAATGTGTGAGCAAATTGTTTAAGAACAACATTTCTCAACCAGCGATTGCGTGGAATTTAGGGATTTCACCATCTACGGTCCGTAATATCATCAAAAGGTTCAGAGAATCTGGAGAAATCACTGCACGTAATCAGCAAGGCTGAAAATCAACATTGAATGTCGGTGACATTCGATCCCTCAGGTGGTACTGCATCAAAAAGCGACATCAGTGTGTAAAGGATATCACCACATAAGCTCAGGAACACTACAAAAAACCACTGTCAGTAACTACAGTTCATCACTACATCTGTAAGTGCAAGTTAAAACTCTACTATGCAAAGCCAAAGCCATTTATCAACAACACCCAGAAACGCCGCCGGCTTTGCTGGGCATGAGCTCATCTAAGATGGACTGATGCAAAGTGGAAATGTGTTCTGTGGTCTGACGAGTCCACATTTCAAATTGTTTTTGGAAACGGTGGACGTCGTGTCCTCCGGACCAAAGAGGAAAAAGAACCATCCGGACTGTTATAGGTGCAAAGTTCAAAAGCCAGCATCTGTGAAGGCACCATTAATGCTGAAATGTACATACAGGTTTTAGAGCAACATATGTTGCCATTCAAGCAACGTTATCATGAACGCCCCTGCTTATTTCAGCAAGACAATGCCAAGCCACGTGTTGCAACAGCGTGGCTTCATAGTAAAAGAGTGTGGGTACTAGACTGGCCTTGCTGTAGTCCAGACCTGTCTCCCATTGTAAATGTGTGGCGCATTATGAACCCTAAAATACCACAACGGAGACTTAAGCTGTACATCAAGCAAGAATGGGAAATAATTCCACCTTAAAAGCTTCAAAAATTGGTCTCCTCAGTTCCCAAACGTTTACTGAGTGTTGTTAAAGGGAAAGGCCATGTAACACAGTGGTAAAAATGCCCCTGTGACAACTTTTTTGTATCGTGTTGCTGCCATTAAATTCTAAATTAATGATTATTTGCAAAAAAAAATTTAGTTTCTCAGTTGGAACATTAAATATCTTGTCTTTGCAGTCTATTCAATTGAATATAAGTTGAAAAGGATTTGCAAATCATTGTATTCTGTTTTTATTTATGATTTACACAAGGTGCCAACTTCACTGGTTTTGGGTTTTGTATAAAAGGTTTGAACTAGAAAACAAACAAAAAAGTCATTTTTGCTGTGTTGGACTACAAATATACAAACAGTGGTAACTAATCCACCAGGTGTTCCTCCAGCAAGCTGTTATCGTTTCTTCACAGCATCTTCCATTACTAATATTCACATCATTTACACGTACACGTTCTTATCGAAGTTTGGGGCCCTGGAGGAGCTGCTGTAGTCAGGAGGCGGCCGCTGGCTTATAGACTTTCCTCTTTGGTACGAGGAGATATGAGAATGTGAGGCGGCGCCTTTGTAGGTGTAGTCTGTGTGGCTGCGGGGCGTTCAAAGACACAGCATAGATTAATAACCCTACTGCAAAAAAAATGTTGTTGATCTACTACATGAACATAAACATCTTGTGTTGGATCCTAGTAGCGTTTATCCTTGTGCACTGCAAAAAGTCAGTGTTCAAAAACAAGAAAAAAATATAAAAAAATTAGGGGTATTTTATTTGAACTAACCAAAATTATCTTGGACTTAGACTTAGACTTCCTTTTTATTGTCATTCAAATTTGAACTTTACAGCACAGATAAGAACAAAATTTCGTTACATAAGCTCATGGTAGTGCGGGATAAAAAAAGCAATAAGGTACATATATAAATAAACAAATATATATGAATAATATATATAATATATATATATATATATATATATAATAAATAAATATATATAAATAAATAAATAGATTACTGTACAGATAAATATTTTGCACTTTTTCACATGCGTCCACGTTTATGGATGTATGTTATATTGTCTTTTTTATTCCAGCAAGTTAATAGTTAAATAGCCCCCCTTTTTTAGACCAGTTGATCTGCCGTTTCTTTTCTTTTCTCCTCTGCTCCCCCCTATCCCTTGTGGAGGGGGGACACAGGTCTGGTGGCCATGGATGAAGTGCTGGCTGTCCAGAGTCGGGACCCGGGGTGGACCGCTCGCCTGTGCATCGGTTGGGAACATCTTTGCGCTGCTGACTCGTCTCCGCCCGGGATGGTGTCCTGCTGGCCCCACTATGGACTGGACTCTTACTATTATGTTGGATCCACTATGGACTGGACTCTCACAATATTATGTCAGACCCACTCGACATCCATTGCATTCGGTCTCCCCTAGACAAGGGGGGGGGGGTTACCCACATATGCGGTCCTCTCCAAGGTTTCTCATAGTCATTCACATTGACGTCCCACTGGGGTGAGTTTTTCCTTGCCCTTATGTGGGCTCTGTACCGAGGATTTCGTTGTGGCTTGTGCAGCCCATTGAGACACTTGTGATTTAGGGCTATATAAATAAACATTGATTGATTGATTGAATCCAATAGAACAAGAAAATTTGGCTTGTCAAGACTTTCCAAAACAAGTCAAATTAGCTAACCTCAATGAACCCAAACATACCTTAAAATAAGAATATTCTCACTAATAACAAGTGCACTTTTCTTGGTAGAAAACAAAAAGAGACCTTTTTGCTCAATATGTTGAAAAATATTCTTAAATTAAGTAAATGCTAGTGCCGTTATCTTGACATAATGATATGAGCTCGGCATTACATTTCTTGAAACCAGCAAACTTATACTAAAAACTAGTTTATTGTTCTTAATGGAAAGGCAACAAGGCAACCGCTTGTTACTCTCGGGGTTTCCTAGCCGGTCTAAAAATAATTTTTTCCATCGATAACATGACATCATCGCACCAAATGCATGCTCTTTCAGTCATTTAGTGTGCATATATACAGCCTGGCCCACGGCTAAAAAATTTTAAATTGTAATTTTGAGGAATTTATCTGAATGTGCATGAACTATTTCTGTTCAAAATTGTTTGAAATGTCAAATGTTTAATGTTTAAATATTAACTGTCAGTTTACTGTACTGTGCCAACTGTACTACTATATGAGTACTTATTTTCTATTGTTTCATTGAAAATAAAACAGCAGTCAATTTGGCTGTCATCTATTTTAATTATGAGACACAATTGTGGCAAAATCATGATTTTTTATTTTCATACTTGAAATAAGAAATCATTACTTTAAAAAAGTAGTTTTATACTTGTGAGTGTTGATGACACAGCTTTGCAACAGATGATATTCTAGTTTCAAGCATGTTTTACTCAATATAGGTCATAAAATCTCAGCAACAAGCTGTAATATCTTACTGAGATCATTTAGGACCAAAACCCTTAAAACAAGTAAAAGACTCTAACAAAAAAATCTGCTTAGTGAGAAGAATGATCTTATCAGACAGAAAATAAGCAAATATCACCCTTATTTGAGATATTTAATCTTACTTAGATTTCAGTTTTTGCAGTGTGGGACTGACCTTTTCTTGCAACAGTCTGCCACAGAGAAGCAGAGGACTCCTCCGCCAAGAACACAGAGGACGGAACCTGCCCAGCCGATGAAGAGCGCCGCTCCCAGCTCATACCTGGAAGGAAGCAGAGCGGCTCTTCACATGCTGGGATCGTCATGCTGATTAGAGTTCAATGGTAAGAAATGCCTCCTACTTCTGTGCCACGAACATCGGGTTGAAAAATTCGGACGTGATCCTGTGTGCGTATAGAGAGCATGCCGACAGTGAGCACAGACCTGAGGGAGAAACCACACACGTCATTACTAATTCTCTCATACTCAACTGCAGAGAGTAGCAGGCGTCTACAGTACTGGGGGAATTGTGGGTAATTCAAACAGATAAAGAAAACACATAATTTATGTGACTTTACACCTCCGCTACCTTAGCTGTTAGAGAAAACACTAATTTGTATATATGGCATATACATATACATAAACACTTTATTGCCAAAAGTATTTGGCCACCTGCCTTGACTCACATATGAACTTGATGTGCCATCCCATTCCTAACCCATAGGGTTCAATATGATGTCGGTCCACCTTTTGCAGCTATTACAGCTTCAACTCTTCTGGGAAGGCTGTCCACAAGGTTGTGGAGTGTGTTTATAGGAATTTCCCCCCATTCTTCCAAAAGCGCTTTGGTGAGGTCACACACTGATGTTGGTCGAGAAGGCCTGGCTCTCAGTCTCTGTTCTAATTCATCCCAAAGGTGTTCTATTGGGTTCAGGTCAGGACTCTGTGCAGGCCAGTCAAGTTAATCCACACCAGACTCTGTCATCCATGTCTTTATGGACCTTGTTTTGTGCACAGATGCACAGTCATGTTAAAAGAGGAAGGGGTCCGCTCCAAAGTGTTCCCACAAGATTGGGAGCATGGAATTGTCCAAAATGTTTTGGTATCCGGGAGCATTCAAAGTTCCTTTCACTGGAACTAAGGGGCCAAGCCCAACTCCTGAAAAACAACCCCACGCCATAATTCCTCCTCCACCAAATTCCACATTCGGCACAATGCAGTTCGAAATGTACCGTTTTCCTGGCAACTTCCAAACCCAGAATATTTAGAAGCGAGGACATTTCACGACTGGATTTGTTGCACAGGTGGCATCCTGTGACAGTTCCACGCTGGAAATCACTGAGAGCGGCCCATTCTTTCACAAATGTTTGTAGAAACAGTCTCCATGCCTAAGTGCTTGATTGTATACACCTGTGGCCGGGCCAAGTGATTAGGACACCTGATTCTCATCATTTGGATGGGTGGCCAAATACTTTTGGCAATATAATGTACATATACATATACATATACATATACATATACATATACATATACATATACATATACATATGAATAAAACTTAGTAAATGTGTGCTCAACCTCAACGAGCGGTGTCATAGCAGTACATTAGAAGATTGGTGGAACACATTTCAGTCGTCAGAGCACACTTACAAAATACTCGAAAGGTTGTGCCAATGGGAGATCAACCTAAAGTATTTTCCGGACTGTAAGGCGCACTTAAAATCATTTTTTTTGGTCAAAACTCGACAGTGCGCCTTATAATCCGGTGCGCCTAATGTAAGGAATACGTTTGGTTGAGCTTACTCACCTGGAAGCTATTTTATTTGTTAAATGGTGTAATGATAAGTGTGACCAGTAAATGGCAGTCAAACATAAGAGATACGTGTAGACTGCACTATGATGGCAATATGTCGGTAGTAAACAACACCAACATTTAATATGTTCCATTGAAAATATAGAACATTACACACGGCACTCAAAAATCTATCAAAATGTTTTAGTACGACTTTGGTAAGCTATGAAGCCGCACCGCTTGATGTGCTTCAATATACGAGTATTATTATGGTGTGTGTATAAGGTAAGACATTATCTGGCGTTTTGTTTCGCAATATTATGTAAAAGCAACTTTTCCTACTTTCTGGTACCTGCTGATCTGTATTTGGGATCTGTATAAATCCTGAAAAGCTTCTTCTTTTTCTCTATCTTCTTGTTATGTGACATTCATCCTCCACTGTTGCCATTTCTAATATAAAGTAGTGTAAAGTTCTTACTTATATCTGTCAGTAAACTCGCCATGAAAGCGCTAAAAAATACAGGTGTAGTGAGTTTACATTATTCATCCAAGGAACTTTAGTTATTAGAGTTCCGGTGTTGTTGTTTCCGGATGAGAAAACAACTAGCCTGTTCACGTGTGGGATAATCCAAATAAGTGTTAAATGAGCATTCCTCAACTTTCTCAGTCTTTTTTTGCCACTTGTGCCAGCTTTTTTGAAACATGTTGCAGGCATCAAATTCCAAATGAGCTAATATTTGCAAAAAATAACGTTTTCCAGTTCGAACGTTAAATGTCTTGTCTTTGCAGTCTATTCAATTGAATATAAGTTGAAAAGGATTTGCAAATCATTGTATTTTGTTTTTATTTACGATTCACACAACGTGCCAACTTCACTGGTTTTGGGGTTTGTAAATTGAAAGATGCGAACACGTTTGTTACTGGATACTTTCTAATACGCTTCGACATTGGAGATTTTGTATCGGTAAGTAATACGCAACTATACTTATTTGACACTTGTTTATATTAACAAATGTTATTTGTTAAGGACACTTATTATTAAGTAGGTCTAGCTTGTGTGTTACTATGTGCTAAGCTGGACCTTCTCGCACGAACCACTGCGCTGCCCGAGTATTTTGTAACAGTATCATGACGGCAAAGAATGCTAATTGATTCCTAAAACAGTGCCTGCACGGTTAGTGATGTAGTTTGATCGTGGAACAGATCATCATCATCATCATCATTTCTTTTTATTCCTTTCATGAAAATACATATACAAGCCATATACAGTTGACACTTTCATTGTTTTTTGTTTCTTATACATTTCCATGATCAGAAAGGAGCAGATGGAAGAATACTATTCTTATATTTATCTGCCCCCTTTTTAACACAAATTATTTAGATGACTTTATCACTGTTCCCTCCACCAACACCCGAACTCCAACATACTTTTAATTTTCGTTTAAGCATTTTCAAAATGACACGTTCCAATCAAAATCAAAAATCAGTTTGATATAATTCCAGTTGTTTCTTTTTGTAACTCCTTTTAAATTCAAAGATATTCTTGTCTTTGTTTAGAGAATTCCATGCTTTCACACCAGCAACAGATAAACACATTTGCTTCAAATTTGTTTGCACTCTTGGATGTTTAAAGTCATACGGCCTTCCAGTGACGTGCGGTGAGGTTCATGACTGGTGAGGCACTGACTTCATCACAGTCAGATTTACAAACGTATGAACCCTAAAGAGTTTCTTATTCACCATTTGATTGGCAGCAGTTAACGGGTTATGTTTAAAAGCTCATACCAGCATTCTTCCCTGCTTGGCACTCAGCATCAAGGGTTGGAATTGGGGGTTAAATCACCAAAAATGATTCCCGGGCGCGGCGCCGCTGCTGCCCACTGCTCCCCTCACCTCCCAGGGGGTGATCAAGGGGATGGGTCAAATGCAGAGGACAAATTTCACCACACCTAGTGTGTGTGTTACAATCATTGGTACTTTAACTGAACTTTAACTTTACACATACAAACTGTAGCACACAAAAAAGCACATTTAATTAAAAAAACGTTATTATGGTCTTACCTTTACTTATAAGTGCGGGAACAGTGGTGTTCGTGTTGGAAGAGTTGTGAATGAATGAAATATGAAATCCGTGCTGCAGTCTGCAGGTGTACCTAATGTTGTGTCCCTGCAGTCGTTCACGTCTCCTGCGGCGCGAGCATTGTTGTTTTTGCACTTTTTGGCTTCTTGTTAAGTTTTTTGGGGTGGATTCGGTCTTGCACGTAGAGGGTTTGGGTGTGGCTTTGGTTGGTGTGGCGCCCCCGTCGGGGGGTGCAGTCTGCAGCACCAGGAGGCGGGATTACTGCGAGCATCAGCCAATGCGTCTTCGCCACAGTTTTATGATTGCTCAGCACAATAAATACGTTACACACATACAGTTGTTGACAAAATACACTGTACATTAAATACCTCAGCTAACTAAACTATGGAAATGTATAATATAGTTCTTATAGCAATACGGTCTCACTGCACAGCAGGCCAGCAGTTAGCCGAGTCATTGCGCAATCCATGTTGAGGCACTGAGTGACGTGCCTCACCTGGCTGCTGATCACCGCACCGTCTCTTCTCAGTATTTGAACGGCAAATGTGAAAATTCAGCGATTTTGAATAAAAATTATTTAAAACTGGTGAAGTTAAATGGAAAATAACTTTATAGTATAATCACTGAATGCATATAACAATTTAATACTTTTTTTTTTTTTTTTACATTTTTTTTCTTTCCATGATGATCCTCCAGTGACCGCACGTCACTGCGGCCTTCTGTGATTCTCATCTTCCGACGTAAACACAAATAACTTTTGTAAGTCCTTTGGAAGAACTTTATTTCTAACTTTGAACATCACTAATAGAGTATGCAATTCTACAATGTCTTTTAGTTTTAATAATCCTGACCTAATGAAGAGTGGATTTGTGTGGTCTCTATGTCCTACTGTAAAAATGATACAAATTGATCTTTTCTGTGAAAGAAATAAAGGCATTATGTTGCTGAAGATGACTTCTCTTTCCATTGTTTCCTATGATGGACACTTGTTTACAAAATAGAAGCGTCAACAATTGCAATGTTACTTGCCTGTAAGGACTTTTTTAGGTTCATTCCAATCCTTTAAATGAATTGAACTTTTAAAATTGGGAATTGTGCAAAAGCCTGCTCTGCACACACAGTTGCTGTTGTGAAACCCGATAATAATCAGTAACTCAGAAATGCTCTCGTTGATGCCCTGGCCTTTGACTGCAGCGAGTTCGGCCCCCTTGTGTCTTGTGTTGTTCACGGCAGAGCCGTTCTTGTCTTACCGCTGAGAATGAAATTGACGCCGGCAAAGCACGCGATCCTGGCTTTGGTCTTGTCACTTCCTCCTATCTTGGTGCATTTCATCCCCACCAGGGCGAAGACGGTCCCGAAGAAGCCCAGACAGACTGCAGCGATCATCAATCCCCTGCAGGCTTGGATGTAGCCTTGGAACACACACACACACACACACACTGGTTATCATTTGGAATGGGGACCAAGTTTTTGATCATCACTTGTGGGGACCACCCTTTCCACAGGTTGTGGAGGCATAAAAAAAAATGAGGTAAAAGGGCCACTGCCCAGTTAGCTCATACACGTCTTTAAATCTCTGGATTGATGAAGTAATGTGCTGATCATTCTTACTGGGGACCCTGGGGGAAAAAAGAGTTAATATGGTTCATGGGGACCAATTTTAAATAATTTTGCATAATTCACACAAATTTGTATGTGACTACTGAGGACCATTTAAAAAAAAAAAAAAAAAAAAGTTCAAATTAAATATGACATAATCCTCAGAATACAGCACTACAGCTGTCCTCTTATAGGAAGTTTCACCACTTAAGTGTAAAAGCAAATCCTGCATCTTCCGTGACATTACTGAAAACTGCTATTTAGCAGTAATGAAGTTGTGTGCAACTCCAACTACCATATACAAGTATAGAAGGATATAGCGTACAGCGAGTGCAGTGCCAGCTACAGCCCGATGAGGGGGCTGCTGTGCAAATGTCTCACACTCAAACTAACCAGTAAACATGTTTTATGGGCCAAAGCTTAAAAATCACTTAGGCATCTTCAGAATGGATTTGACTATCATTTAAAAAGGTTTCCCTTTAGGGCAGTGGTTCCCAATCTTTTTGTAACTGCGGACCGGTCAACGCTCGAAAATGTGTCCCACGAACCGGGGGGAGGGGGCTTATTTATTTTTTATTTTTTGTCATAAAAAAATACAATCATGTGTGCTCATGGACTCTATCCCTGCAGACTGTATTGATCAATATTGATATATAATGTAGGAACCAGAAATATTAATAACAGAAAGAAACAACCCTTTTGTGTGAATGAGGGGAGGGAGTTTTTTTGGGTTGGTGCACTAATTGTGAGTGTATCTTGTGTTTTTTATGTTCATTTAATTAAAAAAAAAAAACTTTATTTATTTTTATTTCTTGTGCGGCGATCCACGGCCCGGTACCGGGCAGCGACCCGGTGGTTGGGGACCACTGCTTTAGGGGACCTGTTTTTTTGTCCCCATACCGTCAGAGGTCCCCTAAAGGTGACTGTGTAAACAGAGCAGTGTCCCCATTAAGTAAGCATTGCCAGATCACACACACACACACGCACGCACGCACGCACGCACGCACACACACACGCACGCACGCACGCACACACACACACACACACACACACACACACACACACACACACACACACACACACACACACACACACACACACACACACACGTATATATATTCTTGTATTTGTTACCTTCTTGAGACCTCCAAAAAATGCCTACCTCTTTAGGACCACTCTTTCTAGATATATAAATATTTGTATTTACAACATTAATAATATATACCTACTATGCAAATATAAAAAAGCTTGTTGTGAAAAATGAGTTGGAATTTCACAAGAAATAAGTCACCATTTCACATGAAAAACGTAGAATTTTGGAAGTATTATAATAAAAGTCGTCATTTTACGCAACGCAAGTCAAAATTTTACAAGAAAAACTGAGCATTTGTGCAATATTATGATAAAAGTTGGAATTTTCCTCAATAACAGTCGCAATTTTACCAGAAAAGCTTTAACATTTTGATAATTTTATGAAAAGAGTCGTAATTTTACTCGACAAGTCACAATTTTATAAGAAAACTTAAAAATGTTGGCAATATTATAAAAATAATCGGAATTTTACTTGGCAAAATTATGACAAAAGTCAGCTGTTCACCTGGCGTTTTTTTCGGGGAGACCTGCCGTTTTGTTTTATCATATATTGCTGCCTTTGCACCTGTCAATGTTTACTTTTGTATGCACATTAAATCAACAAGAAATCCTGACTTTGGAGCAATGTTCACAGATTATTAGATGCAGTGGTTTTCCATATTGGGACCATGATTTATGTCCTAACTTGTTCACCGGTCCTCATATGGAAGGTACTTTTCCTTGGGGAGCAATACAAGAACACACACACACACACACACACACACACACACACACACACACACACACACACACACACACACACACACACACACACATAAAGCATGCAGTACAATTTGTCACAAGTTGGTTGTTTTCAGAGGACTTTGCGGCATTGAGCGCCCATTTAGATGTGATTTGGAGGCAAACATTAGCTCGGAACTAGTGAGCCGTGAGTTGAAAGCGCCCGAGGCTCACGGTTAGTCTTCTTTACAGCCTTGAACTCCTTGAAGTGCAGCTGAATAATGACACCTTTTAAGGCTTGATCCCATTGACCACAAATCAGCTTCAATTTAAGGATATCATTGCCCTGAGAAACAGCGTCCTCTGCAGTGGACATTTGTGTTTTGCATAACGTCTGAAATGCGAAAGAAAATGTCCACTGCGGTGGACGCCGGTTCTACGGATGTCACAACAACAGAACATAAAAGCATTACGAAGAAGGAAAAAGCTGACCATCCAACGCCAGCATGGACGGAAAGTCTTTGCAGTTGGACACGCCGGTGGAGTCGGTCACGCACGTCTTCCACAGGTTGGACCAATAGGTCGCTGTGGTGATGACCGTCCCGTCCAACGAGGACACCTTCCAGTAGTCTGTGGGCAGGGTGGAGGACACGAGAACCCATCCCGACGTGGCGAGGGCAAAAGCCAGGATCTCCTGATACATACTGCTCGGACTGCTCTGTTGCGACTGCCTGGATTACGTCGGCGGCGACCAAAGTTTGATTAATGGTTCCCAGACTGGTCAAAATGTGGCCAATGGATTAGCTGCCATGGATGGTTAATGTGTGGTGGATTGTTCTAGTGTACGAGGAGGAGTTTGGACCGACGGGCCGTTCGGTCATGTGATCCTCACGAAACCGTGTGACGCATGATCAATGTTTCCTCTAATTGTTCATGTGTGTGAGCAAACACAAAAACTTCCTGAGCATTCAGTGGAGCACATGTGAGCAACATCACACGTGGCAATACCAGCAGCACACCTGTCTCAAACCAATCTTTTATAATAACACTCAAATGAGAGGAGTCATTTTCATGAGATTATTTTGTAATATTAGTGATTTGGCCCACTTGTAATGAAAATAAAATAAATCTTGTTTTTCATAAGCCATGGATTAGTATTGTACAAACCCCGTTTCCATATGAGTTGGGAAATTGTGTTAGATGTAAATATAAATGGAATACAATGATTTGCAAATCCTTTTCAACCCATATTCAGTTGAATATGCTACAAAGACAACATATTGGATGTTCAAACTGATAAACATTTTGTTTTTTGCAAATGATCATTAACTTTAGAATTTGATGCCAGCAACACGTGACAAAGAAGTTGGGAAGGTGGCAATAAATACTGATAAAGTTGAGGAATGCTCATCAAACACTTATTTGGAACATCCCACAGGTGAACAGGCAAATTGGGAACAGGTGGGTGCCATGATTGGGTATAAAAGTAGATTCCATGAAATGCTCAGTCATTCACAAACAAGGATGGGGCGAGGGTCACCACTTTGTCAACAAATGCGTGAGCAAATTGTTGAACAGTTTAAGAAAAACCTTTCTCAACCAGCTATTGCAAGGAATTTAGGGATTTCACCATCTATGGTCCGTAATATCATCAAAGGGTTCAGAGAATCTGGAGAAATCACTGCACGTAGTAGCTAAGCCCGTGACCTTCGATCCTTCAGGCTGTACTGCATCAACAAGCGACATCAGTGTGTAAAGGATATCACCACATGGGCTCAGGAACACTTCAGAAACCCACTGTCAGCAAGTACAGTTGTTTGCTACATCTGTAAGTGCAAGTTAAAACTCTCCTATGCAAGGCGAAAACCGTTTATCAACAACACCCAGAAACGCCGTCGGCTTCGCTGGGCCTGAGCTCATCTAAGATGGACTGATACAAAGTGGAAAAGTGTTCTGTGGTCTGACAAGTCCACATTTCAAATTGTTTTTTGGAAAAGAGGAAAAGAACCATACGGATTGTTGTAGGCGCAAAGTTGAAAAACCAGCATCTGTGATGGTATGGGGGTGTATTAGTGCCCAAGACATGGGTAACTTACACATCTGTGAAGGCGCCATTAATGCTGAAAGGTACATACAGGTTTTGGAGCAACATATGTTGCCATCCAAGCAACGTTACCATGGACGCCCCTGCTTATTTCAGCAAGACAATGCCAAGCCACGTGTTACATCAACGGGGCTTCATAGTAAAAGAGTGTGGGTATTAGACTGGCCTGCCTGTAGTCCAGACCTGTCTCCCATTGAAAATGTGTGGCGCATTATGAAGCCTAAAATACCACAACGGAGACCCCCGGATGGTTGAACAACTTAAGCTGTACATCAAGCAAGAATGGGAAAGAATTCCACCTGAGAAGCTTAAAAAATGTGTCTCCTCAGTTCCCAAACGTTTACTGAGTGTTGTTAAAAGGAAAGGCCATGTAACACAGGGGTGAACATGCCCTTTCCCAACTACTTTGGCACGTGTTGCAGCCATGAAATTCTAAGTTAATTATTATTTGAAAAAAATAAATAAAGTTTGTGAGTTTGAACATCAAATATCTTGTCTTTGTAGCATATTCAACTGAATATGGGTTGAAAAGGATTTGCAGATCATTGTATTCCATTTATATTTACATCTAACACAATTTCCCAACTCATATGGAAACGGGGTTTGTACATAAAAGCTACTGGACTCATGGCACTTCAAACACTTGTGGAGTTAATGACTATCAGGAGGTTGCCTACAGCCACAGCTGTTACCAACGCCAATGTTTTTCACCCGGCACTCGAGAGCATTTGCTTTTGTAAAACATGCAGACATAGTACAAACACTAACTTAATTGCCTCATGCTAATATTTCGTGTTTGTGAGAGTGTTTAAGGAGGAAACATCTCTTTGTTTTCATAATGCCATTTTCTGAAACGGTTTTAAAGTGTGAGATGATTTATTATTGTACAAACCCCAAAACCAGTGAAGTTGGCACGTTGTGTAAATCGTAAATAAAAACAGAATACAATGATTTGCAAATCCTTTTCAACTTAAATTCAATTGAATAGACTGCAAAGACAAGATATTTAATGTTCCAACTGAGAAACATATTTATTATTTTTGCAAATAGTCATTATTTTCGAATTTAATGGCAGCAACACATTGCAAAAAAGTTGGCACAGGGGCATTTTTACCACTGTGTTACATGGCCTTTCCTTTTAACAACACTCAGTAAACATTTGGGAACTGAGGAGACCAATTATTGAAGCTATTCAGGTGGAATTATTTCCCATTCTTGCTTGATGTACAGCTTAAGTTGTTCAACAGTCCGGGGGTCTCCGTTGTGGTATTTTACGCTTCATATTGCACCTCACATTTTCAATGGGAGACAGATGTGGCCTACAGGCAGGCCAGTCTAGTACCCGCACTCTTTTACTATGAAGCCACACTATTGTAACACGTGGCTTGGCATTGTCTTGCGGAAATAAGCAGGGGCGTCCACGATAACGTTGCTTGAATGGCAACATATGTTGCTCCAAAACCTGTATGTACCTTTCAGTATTAATGGCGCCTTCACAGATGTATAAGTTACCCATGCCTTGAGCACTAATACACCCCCATACCATCACAAATGCTGGCTTTTCAACTTTGCGCCCATAACAATCTGGATGGTTCTTTTCCTCTTTGTTCCGGACGTCCAAAGTTTCCAAAAACAATTTGAAATGTGGACTCGTCAGACCACATAACCCTTTTCCACTTTGCATCAGTCCATCTTAGATAAGCTCAGGCCCAGAGAAGCCGGCAGCGTTTCTGGGTGTTGTTGATAAATGGCTTTTAACTTGCACTTTATAGATGTAGCGACGAACTGTAGTTACTGACAGTGGTTTTCTGAAATGTTCCTGAGCCTATGTGGTGATATCCTTTACACACTGATGTCGGTTTTTGATGCAGCACCGCCTAAAAGATCGAAGGCCATAGGCATTCAATGTTGGTTTTCAGCCTTGCTGCTTACGTGCAGTGATTTCTCCAGATTCTCTGGACCTTTTGATGATATTATTTACTAGTTTTGAGTTTTGTGTATATATATATATATATATATATATATATATATATATATATATATATATATATATATACTTGCACAGTATCATAAACAATTGTAGGATGCCCAGGGCCTGGGGGGTACATTGCATCGTGATCGTCTACTTTCTTTGATGTTTGTGTACTGGGCGTGGCTGGCATATTAGTCTTTTTTCATTGGCCTGTGGCTCAGTTATCATTGAGCATAGTAAATCCTGCCTACCAACAAAACTGCTCTACAAATACAACCAGTGACTTGGCCCCATTCTAAGCTATTGAGCTGATCTAACCATAATGTTTTACAACAAATATCAAAACATGTTTTCTAAATAAAACAAACATATTTAGTGGTCATGCTGGGACAGAGTGAATGTGTCACCACCATGCTGTCACTGATGATTCAATACTTAATATTTGTCAGAGCGTAGCAAGGATTATTCATTGACTGCATGGCCTTTAGCTCGTGCATTACATTATTGCAAGCGTTTGTGCTCATTTATTTCAAGTCGAACTTCATTCAAGTAATTTACAAGTGCATGAATTAGTCCAAGTTCATAAATAACATCACAATGACTCATCTGCTTTGACACGATCTCATAAAAGTTGAGTAGAAAAATGTGTTATTGTCATTTTTGAAATAATATAAAATGACCGGATTCATGAAGAGATTCATGAAGTAGATGAAGCAGAGAGCTCAGTTAAAAAAAACCTGCCTCGGTCCGAAAGCAAATATACAAAATGATTGACCTGAAACTACATTTAATCATGAAGACGGTTCCTACGATTTATGGCAAGTGTGGATACAATAAAGCTGTAAATACAATAACAGTAGATACAGGATATGACAATTTGTAATGATAGCATGTAGCATCCTGACCATTTATATTAGCAAGTAAAAAGTAGGACACTGTACACATAGCTAAATAGTTAGTTAGCTATGTGTAACTAATTGATTGGTTGAAACTTTTATTAGTAGATTGCACAGTACAGTACATATTCCGTACAATTGACCACTAAATAGTAACACCCGAATAAGTTTTTCAACTTGTTTAAGTCGGGGTCCACGTTAATCAATTCATGGCATTAGAGCTTAACGTACATTGTTTTTTAGCTATTTATATAACATTTTAAGTCTTTTTTTTGTCTAACTATTTATAGATAAATCTCTTGACAAATGTAATGATACGTTAGCGATGTAGCATTAGCATTGCTACATGCAGCTAAATAGCTAGGGCTTAGCATACATTGTCAGCTTTTTATATCACATTTCAACAGTCTTTTTTGTGTAACTATCAACCGATTACTCGATGGACAAATGTAATGACATGTTAGCGATATACTGTAGCCTGTAGCATTGCTACATGCTACAGATAATGTTATATACTTGCATGTGTACATAGTCGGGAGACAGACATTTATTTATATATATATATATATATATATATTTATATATATATATATATATATACACATAATAGTAAATACAAATATTTTAAGTTTATAACTGTTTATAATGACATGCATACTTATGTGTAAAATGTCATCATTTTTTTTCTGTTACTATCACCTTTTCATGACACTAATATTAGTGTATTAATATATTAATATTACAATAAATGATACAAATGTTTAATGCAGGATGAGGACTACTGATTTATATATTAAAAAACACTAAATGTAATAAGTCAAATAAGGCAAAAGAAATGCAATAGCAGATAAGTAGTAGGTAAGCACACCTTTTGTAAAGGTACCCCACACTAAGAGATGCTCTACGTTGAAAAAGAGCAGATGCACAATGCACTTTTGTAGATTGTGTTGTGTTGAGGTACATGTATAAATGTATATGATAAAAGCAGAGGCACTCACCATCCAGGTTCAAGATAGTGTGATGCGGCCTACAGTGCAGAGCCCCGATGGCGTTCCCAGCACAGTTGTTCCACAGTCCCTGCAGCACCCATGTGGCCGTGATGACCGAAGACGCCCTGCTGGTGGTTCTCCATTCATTGGACACCGTGGCACCAATCGTGGCCCCGAGTCCTCCGAGGCCGCTGAGAAACGCCAGAATCTGCAAGCCGGACATTTGCCTGCTTTTAGAATTGAAGGTGCTCAACACAATCACCCCCAAGGCAGGTAAATTACACTTTGGACAAGTGTTTTCACTGAGATGATTTACGGATAGGACATCTCTCATGGCCAAGGATGGTCACAGGGGGGCCGCGCAAGTCAAACAGTAATCAAAGTCTCAGCTGGGAGTTAGTTATTACATTTTGGTAATGCCAAAATAGCTCCTTTGTGTACCCCTACAAAGAATAATAATGAGTAAGCTTCAGTAGAAGCAATGCGACAAAGTCCAGTTTCGGGTACATCACTCATTCATTTCAGGAAACTGAAATATTGACCAAGTGAATGACTAATCATTTCCAATTTAAGGGCAGGACGTCATGCATAATCTCTAAATTAATAAATACAACATAACTATTTAACTTAATTGCTCCGCAGAGCTACATTTTCAGGAAGCTACTATGTCATAGCAAGGCTCTGCTATGTCATCCAATAGGTACATCACCAAAAGGCTAATATAGTCATAAAAAGTCACACATTAATATCAATCAATCAATCAATCAATCAATCATTAAAAATTAATTTATATAGCCCTAATTCACGAGCATCTCAAAGGGCTGCACAAGCCACAACGACATCCCCCCCTGGTTATGTTTGTCCATAGTGGGGCCAGCAGGGAATCATCTTGAGTGGAGATAAGTCAGCAGCGCAGAGACGTCCCCAATTGATGCACAGATGAGTGGTCCACCCCGGGTCCTGACTTTGAACAGCTAGCGCCTCATCTGTGGTCACCTAATAACCTCTCCACTCAGTACAAGTAAATGCTTCTACTGAGGTAGCATCTCTAACTGTTGCCGGTATGGCATTCCAGAGTAATAGAAAACGCTCTATAGCCCACAGACTTTTTTTGGGCTCTGGGAATCACTAATAAGCCGGAGTTCTTTGAACGCAGATTTCTTGCCGGGACATATGGTACAATACATTCAGCAAGATAGGATGAAGCTAGACCGTTTAGTATTTTATACATAAGTAGTAAAACCTTAAAGTCGCATCTTAAGTGCACAGGAAGCCAGTGCAGGTGAGCCAATATGATCAAATTAATACAAAAGCACTACACTACACTCCAATTCACAAAGTGTCCACAGCTCTTCCCGCATCCTCCAATCATTTGTGTCAGCTTTGCGGTACTTTAAAGACTGCCAACAACTTCCAATTTGTCGACAAACCGGAGCAAGGCTTACTCCAATCTGCAGATGTCCTGGTGTCATAATTCCGAATAGGTGGATACCTTCACGTCCTCAACTGGAAGGGTCACCAGGCACGTGGCACTCGTTCTTCTCCCAAGAGTCCGTCGTGTGTCCAACAACAACCGCTCCGTCAAGTCAAACAGGTTCCCCCAAACCCAAGATATTGTCAATTTCGTTGAGAGGCCAGGTAATTTGTTCCAATGTTTACATTTAGAGAGCAGTACAAGAAGAGGCAACAAGAAAGTTAAGACAAGACAAGACAAAGAAGCAAGCAGGAGAGATAAGGTAGAGGAAAGGGGAGCGTCCGCCCTCGATGAGTGCCATTGAGAAAAAGGAACAATGTAGGGTACCTGCAAAGGAGGAAGTAAGAACCTTCCTCTAGAACCCACACTTCCTGCCCTTGGTCTCTCTGCCGGCAGAAGGAATGAGCACCTGGCATCCGCTTCTTGAGGGGGGGAGGCAGGCCCGGCCCTAACCAATCTGGCGCCCTAGGCAAGATTTTAGGTGGCGCCCCCCCCCTCACAAGAAACCGAATAGCTTTATCTTTGACCTTTTTTTTTTTTTTTTACTTACAACTATACCTAATATATAAAGGGGTGGACAAGTGATTATTACCTGCAGGGCAAACATTAGCTAACCAGAAGGCAATAACAATGTAAATAAAAAACACCTGCTTAAAAGATCTAATACCTGAGGAATGTAAGGTGGGAGTACAGTAATTACCTAACGTTACATTATTATTTTCCATAACAATTTAGCCCCCTCCACAATATTAACCCGACGTTAAAACAGAACTAGCTATTTATTGATTAGCAATTGCCGAATCATGTAACATTAGCTTAATGCTAACAAGCCAGGTTACTATCACATTCTGTAACAGACAAATAATTTCATGTAGGCTAACGTTACCTACCTGCTACCTCTGTCTTTTCTCGTTTCTACTCCTCTTCTTTTCTCTTTTTTCTTCCTTGGGCACCTGACAGTTTTGGCCGTTTTGACATCTTGTGTTGATTTTTTGATGTGGTGACGTCCAAAAAGAGTCATGATACGGTAAGGGAGAGGGGGGGGCGTAATGTTGTAACAAATACTATTTCTATTAAATAGGCTTTACTTTGCATTTTAATTAACGTGGGATTATTTTTTGTATTTAGAAATAATAGTACCAACTTTCTTTCTTTTTTTTTTTTTTCTCCAACATTTGTGGCACTGGCGTGGCGCCCCCTGATGGACGGCGCCCTTAGCATTTGCCTATACGGCCTATGCCACGGGCCGGCCCTGGGGGGAGGGCACAGCTCTTGTCTGCAAGGCCTCCAGATCCTCAACCTTTTGCGGCCGGGCCGCCTCCTGTGCTACTCCTAACATGGCCAGCGCCTCCACTATCCTCTCCAGTGGGTTTTCCGCCGACACCACCATCCTCTCCAGTGGGTCTACCGCCAGCTCCAGCTTCGCCTCTGGCACCTCAGTCAGATCCTGCCTCGTCTCCGTAGTCAGCTCCAGCTACCCCAGTGGGTCTTCCAATGGCGCCACCGGCCCAGCAGTCTTCATCGGCTCGACCACCAGCCCAGCGGTCTGCTTGCCTGGCGCAAGAGCGTCCTTCAGGCGCTCATGGCCTGCCACCTCTTCGGCTACGTATGTGGCCAATTCATGGACGCCCTGCGCGCCATCAGCAGCGACGCCCATGATTTGGGTGTAAAACTCTTTAGCTGCTGAGGTTCTCCAGCCGCTCGCTTCTGCCTTCTTGTCGGCCAAAGATGTGGCCAGTGCATGGACGCCCGCCTCACTAGCTGCAACGGCATTCAATTCGCCGCCGCCACCTGACTTGTCCCAGATGGAATCGAGGACATTTAGCCTGGTAACCCGCCGCCAGCCCCTCCCGCCACCCTCGCATGATTTTGGACTCAGCTTTTATCTTTTGTTCTGGTTTGGGACATCTGGAATCCTTCCTTTGAGGGGAGGGGGTGTACTTTGTCACACTAGGTCATATTCTGTGTTTGTTAAGTATTATTTTCCTTAGTTCAGTGCTCGTTTGCTCCTTTGCTTACGTTTTTTTGTTGCTAGGTGGCTGATGATTTGCACCTGCGTTGTTTTTTGATTAGCGTCTTCGCCTGTTTTCGGCCCTTAATCACTCTTCCTTTATTTTCTGGTGTCATGTGGAACTCTTGGTGGCACGCTTGGTTTTTCTGTGTTTTTGTCGTAATCTATAAATTAAATACCGTATTTTTCGGACTATAAGTCGCAGTTTTTTTCATAATTTGGCCGGGCTCCAGTGCGACTTATATATGTTTTTTTCCTTCTTTATTATGTATTTTCGGCAGTTGCGACTCTTTTGCTAATGTTTACTTACAATTTAAAATGCATTTAAAAAAAACAACGTGTTCTTGTCTTACATAAGGATTGCGAATAATAGGCCAAATAAAACAATAAGTACAGTTCCCCTTTGATTAACATATTTGTTATTAATTTAGTTTATTTATGTTAGCACAACATCATTTGATTTTAATTAATTTTTTGTCAGTTATTTAGAAGTACCTTCTTATGCAGCATATTATTATAGTAAATAATCATCTCTGTGATTAACACACGGTTTAATATCATTTGAAAAGGCTGTAAACTTGTTAATAGATATAATTATTGAATACAATTAAAATAGCTGAAAAGTTGGGCCCTGAGGTGAAAAAGGTTAGGAACCCCTGGTATATATGACCTGCACATTTCCTTTTTAGTGACAGAACACGAGTCAAAACTCTCTGTATATCTAATATGATAGTCCCAAAGATTTTAAACAAACACATGGGCCAATGTGATGTCATTTACAGGCTGGATTTAGCTTATATAAGCTACTGTTTAAACAGTGCAGTCCAAAGTGCGGCCTGGGGGCCATTTGGTGCCCGCAATTTTTTTTTTTAAACGGCCCACGGCACATTCTAGAAATATTATGGCAAAAAAAAATGGGAGAAAAGGCTTACAGATGAAATGTAACAAAAAAAAGTTGTACTGTTGATTCTATAACAAAAAGCTGCCAACTGGCTGTTTTTTTGTACTTCAACTGTCATTGTTAAAAAAAAATAAAAAAAATAATTAAAAGCAATGTTGTTATGAATTCTTGACCTATTGAAGACTCCAATTACTTCACATCAAATATTCCACTTTGAAATATTTTTGGGGAGAAAATAACATGTTTTGTGTGTTTGCTATATGTAAAAACTTAGTATTTTATGACAAAAAGGGCCAAAACAAACTAACAAACAAAAGAAAACAAAAAAAAAAGTATGAACACTTATAATCGACAAATGGATATAAAGTTCAGCTACATATTTAGGTGTTGAAAGTAAAAATAAATAAATAAATGCATGACTGATTTGTAACACTTTTATAAGTGGGGCCTTTTCAGCTAAAAAAAATTATAGTACATCAAAATCAATGTTGTTATTAATTATATACCATTTCTAGGCTCCAATTATTCGAATTATTCAAATATTCCACACTTTTTTTTTTTAAATAGAAATTGAAAGAGTAAATAAAAACAAATTTCTAGGCTTAATGACTGATGATAAATTGAACTGGAAATCTCATGTAAAAAATATACAACATAAAGTAGCAAGAAACACGTCAATAATGAATAAATCACTCCATATTCTCTACTGCTCGCTCGTGTTTCCATATCTGAGTTATTGTGTAGAAATATGGGGAAATAACTACAAAAGTACACTTCATTCATTAACTGTGTTACAAAAAAGATCAGTTAGAATAATACATAATGTTGGATATAGAGAACATACAAACCCTTTATTTATTGAATCAAAAATACTGAAATTCCACGACATAGTAAATTTACAAACAGCTAAAATTATACACAAAGCAAACTATAACCTGCTACCCAAGAATGTACAACAATTCTTCTCCACAAAAGAGGAGAAATATAATCTTAGAGAAAAAATGTAATTTAAAACATTTGTACGCACGTACAACACTTAAAACCTCCAGTATGTCAGTATGTGGAATTAAATTATAGAATCAAACAATGTACTAATGTGATCCACTTCAAGAAACTCTTCAAACTTAAAGTGTTTACAAAGTACAAAGAAGAAGAACCATGATAAACATTCTGAATTTATCTCATCCATCTATTCATTTTCTAGTACTCTTACTCATCTCACCATATGAAATATAACTTACTTCACCAATTATTATTGATTTATTTTTATTGTTATTACTTATGGAGTATATTGTGAATACATTGAGAACAAAAGTGAACAAAAGTTTTAGCAACTGTTATGTAAAGGAATAGGGGTAGGATTAAATGAGCTCTGCTTCTTCCTACTCCTTTTCGAGCATGTCGAATAGAGGAACTGGATGAATCATGTTGTAGCACGCATGTTCCAAATAAACACAAACTCAACTCAACTTTGAAAATATTGTGTGTGTGTCTGTGTGTTGGGGGATATATATTGCATATGTTGTGTTTTTGCCATAAAAACTGAGTTTTCTTTTAAAAAATGGCATAAAACATCAACAATTAGATCTGAGGTCCAGAGATTTAAGCGTTGACAAAAAAAAAAAGTAATAGTAGACATGACTTATTGTAATGGTTTTGAAAATGGAAAATGTCAAAAATGGCGCCCGCATGCTTTGATTTCTCAGTGTGCTGTCCACAGTGGAAAGGGTTTGGTTCAAACCAGGCCTGGGAAAATTAAAGCCCGGGGGCCACATGCGGCCCGTTGAGCTTTTCAATCTGGCCCGCCGAACATTCCCAAATAGTTTTTTTAGGTCTTTAAGATGAAAAGTACCCCGCCTTCCGCCCGATTGTAGCTGAGATAGGCTCCAGCGCCCCCCGCGACCCCGAAGGGAAATAAGCGGTAGAAAATGGATGGATGGAAGATGGAAAGTGTAGCTGCCATTATGATGTGCAGTGATGTTTTCTAATGACCGCAAGTCTTCAACTATACTAAGTATTTCAATGGTTGGAATCTGCGCTTATGGGGGATATACCAGTTACTATAATAATCTACTTAGTTAAAGTTAAAGTTAAAGTTAAAGTACCAACGATTGTCACACACACACTAGGTGTGGCGAGATTATTCTCTGCATTTGACCCATCACCCTTGATCACCACCTGGGAGGTGAGGGGAGCAGTGGGCAGCAGCGGTGGCCACGCCCGGGAATCATTTTGGTGATTTAACCCCCAATTCCAACCCTTGATGCTGAGTGCCAAGCAGGGAGGTAATGGGTCCCATTTTTATAGTCTTTGGTATGATGAGGCACCAAGCAGTGTGGGATGGAAGCGTTTCCACAGACGCGGAAGGAGATTTTCACAAAAAAGTTCCAAAGCTTAGTGATATATAGATTAGAAAGTACTTTATTGATCCCTGGGAGAAATTTTAGCAAATATCAGCTATATCAGATTGTAGCTGGGTTTATTTTGTACCCTTCGCGTTCACATTTCACTGTTTGTTCCATTTTTGTTGCGTTTCACTTGATTGTAAAATATGTCGATCAAAAGGGGGTGTGACGTTCATATGTTGTCAATATTCAGTGTTTTATCCTTCATAGGAAAATGTAAAATTCCATTACGTTTTTTAAGGAGTTTTTAGCATTCAATCAGACATTATTGTGAGGTTTTATATTAGTGTTCCTAAAAATAGATATACCAGCCGCCAGACACATTTTTTTCTCTAAATGTGGCCCCGGAGTCAAAATAACTGCCCAGGCCTGGTTTAAACAAACAACATATTTACAAATATGAAACAATTATCGCCTAGCAATTCAAACTTTTTGAAAAAATTGTACCAATCATCTCGCCATGCATTCCAAATAAAGCGTTTACTTTCAAATATGTCATTTATCTATGACGTCAACGTTATTTCATCGTCACAGTACGTTTTCTGCCTGCCGTTCTCTCATTCACCAGCAGATGACGCCACACTTCACCGCACGCATCACCTGTGTCGTACGAGTACTCACGTCTGATTTAAACAAATATTCATGTCCTACTCCTCCTGGCTTTACTGTTTATATCTGCAACATTTGGTATGTTTTACCACTTCCAGTGTACTTTCGGTTTTTGCGGCGGCGGCGGCGGCGGTGGTGGACTTCCGGCCTGAGTTAAGTAGCCCTTTTGTTGATTGACACCTCTGCCAGGCAATCACAGCAGATCATGGGCGTGGCTACCCTGCACGTACACGCCCCCTGCACGCGCCGCTTGGCTGCCGAACCGGCTGCTTTCGAGCAACGTTAACTGCTGCTAACAGATGTAATATTGGCATAAACTCGCCAACAACTTTTTTTTTTTTTTCCTTCTTACTTTCTCGTAGCTTGGCAGCAGAGAAGTATCCGTGTTGCCTTCCAGCAACATGGAAACCCGGCGGAGAGACACCAGGGATAATCCGTCGGTCAAGGCTAATCTTCTTTCCAGGATTTTTTTCTGGTAAGAAACAGCAGCGTTTGACACACACACATTCTTGTATTTGTTACCTTCTTGAGACCTCCGAATAATGCCTACCTCTGTAGGACCACCCTTTCTAGACATATAAAGATTTGTATTTACAACATTGATAATATATACATACTATGCAAATATAAAAAAGCTTGTTGTGAAAAATGTGTTGGAATTTCACAAGGAAAAGGTAACCATTTCACATGAACAACGTAGAATTTTGTCAGCATTATAATAAAAGTCGTCATTTTACTCAACGCAAGTCAAAATTTTACAAGAAAAACTGAACAGTTGTGCAATGTTATGATAAAAGTTGGAATTGTACTCAATAACAGTTGCAATTTTACAAGAAAAGCTTAACATTTTGATCATTTTTTGAAAAGAGTTGTAATTTACTCAACAAGTCACAATTTTATAAGAAAAGTTAAAAATTTGGGCAATATTATAATAATAATCGGAATTTTACTTGGCAAAATTGTGACAAAAGTCAGCTGTTCACCTGGCGGTTTTTTCGGGGATGAACAGGGAAGTCCTTTAGCTGCCGTCTTGTTTTATCATATATTGCTGCCTTTACACCATTCAATGTTTACTTTTGTATGCACATTAAATCAACAAAAAACCCTGACTTTGGAGCAATGTTCACATACTCTAGAATTTGGCTCTCTATTAGATGCAATGGTTTTCTGTATTGGGACTATGATTTATGTCCTAACTTGTTCATGGAAGGTACTTTTCCTTGTTGATGGGTAGAAATACAAGAACACACACATATTCTTGTACTTGTTACCCTCTTGAGACCTCCGAAAAATGCCTACCTATTGTAATAAAAGTTGTCATTTTACTCAAAATTGTACAAGAAAAACTGAACATTTGTGCAATGTTTTGATAAAAGTTGGAATTGTACTCAATAACAGTTGCAATTTTACAAGAAAAGCTTAACATTTTGATCATTTTTTGAAAAGAGTTGTAATTTACTCAACAAGTCACAATTTTATAAGAAAAGTTAAAAATTTGGGCAATATTATAATAATAATCGGAATTTTACTTGGCAAAATTGTGACAAAAGTCAGCTGTTCACCTGGCGTTTTTTTCGGGGATGAACAGGGAAGTCCTTTAGCTGCCGTCTTGTTTTATCATATATTGCTGCCTTTGCACCATTCAATGTTTACTTTTGTATGCACATTAAATCAACAAAAAACCCTGACTTTGGAGCAATGTTCACATACTCTAGAATTTGGCTCTCTATTAGATGCAACGGTTTTCTGTATTGGGACTATGATTTATGTCCTAACTTGTTCATGGAAGGTACTTTTCCTTGTTGATGGGCAGAAATACAAGAACACACACATATTCTTGTACTTGTTACCCTCTTGAGACCTCCGAAAAATGCCTACCTATTGTAATAAAAGTTGTCATTTTACTCAAAATTGTACAAGAAAAACTGAACATTTGTGCAATGTTTTGATAAAAGTTGGAATTGTACTCAATAACAGTTGCAATTTTACAAGAAAAGCTTAACATTTTGATCATTTTTTGAAAAGAGTTGTAATTTACTCAACAAGTCACAATTTTATAAGAAAAGTTAAAAATTTGGGCAATATTATAATAATAATCGGAATTTTACTTGGCAAAATTGTGACAAAAGTCAGCTGTTCACCTGGCGTTTTTTTCGGGGATGAACAGGGAAGTCCTTTAGCTGCCGTCTTGTTTTATCATATATTGCTGCCTTTGCACCATTCAATGTTTACTTTTGTATGCACATTAAATCAACAAAAAACCCTGACTTTGGAGCAATGTTCACATACTCTAGAATTTGGCTCTCTATTAGATGCAATGGTTTTCTGTATTGGGACTATGATTTATGTCCTAACTTGTTCATGGAAGGTACTTTTCCTTGTTGATGGGTAGAAATACAAGAACACACACATATTCTTGTACTTGTTACCCTCTTGAGACCTCCGAAAAATGCCTACCTATTGTAATAAAAGTTGTCATTTTACTCAAAATTGTACAAGAAAAACTGAACATTTGTGCAATGTTTTGATAAAAGTTGGAATCGTACTCAATAACAGTTGCAATTTTACAAAAAAAGCTTAACATTTTGATCATTTTTTGAAAAGAGTTGTAATTTACTCAACAAGTCACAATTTTATAAGAAAAGTTAAAAATTTGGGCAATATTATAATAATAATCGGAATTTTACTTGGCAAAATTGTGACAAAAGTCAGCTGTTCACCTGGCGTTTTTTTCGGGGATGAACAGAGAAGTCCTTTAGCTGCCGTCTTGTTTTATCATATATTGCTGCCTTTACACCTGTCAATGTTTACTTTTGTATGCACATTAAATCAACAAAAAACCCTGACTTTGGAGCAATGTTCACAGACTCTAGTTTTTGGCTCTTTATTAGATGCAATGGTTTTCTGTACTGGGACTATGATTTATGTCCTAACTTGTTAATGGAAGGTACTTTTCCTTGTTGATGTCTCAAGAAGGGCAGAAATACAAGAACACGCACATATTCTTGTACTTGTTACCTTCTTGAGACCTCCGAAAAATGCCTACCTATTATAATAAAAGTCGGCATTTTACTCAAAATTGTACAAGAAAAACTGAACATTTGTGCAATGTTATGATACAAGTTGGAATTTTACTCAATAACAGTCGCAATTTTACCAGTTAAGCTTTACATTTTGGCGATTTTATGAAAATAGTCGTAATTTTACTCGACAAAAGTCACAATTTTATAAGAAAACTTAAAATTTTTGTCAATATTATAATAATAATGATTTGAATTTTACTTAGCAAAATCTTTACTCAAAAAATGTCACTATTTTACAAGAACAACAAGAAAATTGGCAATACTGTGATAAAAGTCAGAATTTTCTATGACAAATGTCACCATTTTCCATTAAAAAGTTATAATTTTACATAAAAAAGTTACAATTTTACGAGAAAATATTGCAATATTACAGAAACAGAAAGAATATGAAAAATGATTCCCAATTTTATAAAAAAAAAAAGTCGACACATTGTGAGAAAAAGATTGCTTGTAGTTTATTTTTTGGGGAATTTTTTGTTTGTAATTGGTTTTTAATCTTCATTATTTACTTTAAACTATTACAGTATGTCTCTATATGCATATTTATTAATTTTTTTAAATTAATTTTGGCCAGAGGGGGAGCATTTCAATTTCTTACACACACTTGTTATTTCATATGTTGACCAGACAGGGAGCACTTTTAAAACCGACACACAGTCAATTTGAAAAATCCCTCCTTTTTGGGTCCACCCTAATTTTGATAGATTTTACCACCAGGGGTGGAAATGAGACATTCTCTATTAGATGCAATGGTTCTCTGTATTGGTACCATGATTTATGTCTTAACTTGTTCACCGGTCCTCATATGGAAGGCACTTTTCTTTGGGGAGCAATGCAAGAATACACACACACACGCACGCACGCACGCACGCACGCACGCACGCACGCACGCACGCACGCACAGGATTGTATTTGTTACCTTCTAGAGACCTCCTAAAAATGCCTACCTCTGTAGGACCACCCTTTCTAGATGTATAAAGATTTGTATTTACAACATTAATAAGATATACATACTATGCAAATATAAAAAAGCTTGTTGTGAAAAATTAGTTGGAATTTCACAAGAAAAAGGTCACCATTTCACATGAAAAACTTCGAATTTTGTCAGTATTATAATAAAAGTCGTCATTTTACTCAACGCAAGTCAAAATTTTACAAGAAAAACTGAACATTTGTGCAATGTTATGATAAAAGTTGGAATTTTACTCAATATCAGTCGCAATTTTACCAGAAAAGCTTAAAATTTTGGCGATTTTATGAAAAGAGTCATAATTTTACTCAACAAAAGTCACAATTTTATAAGAAAACGTAAACATTTTGGCAATGTTGTAATAATCGGAATTTTACTTGGCAAAATTATGACAAAAGTCATAATTTTACTCAAAAAATGTCACTGTTTTACAACAAAAAAAAAGGCAATATTGGGATAACAGTCAGAATTTTCTATGACAAATGTCACCATTTTTTATTAAAAAGTAATAATTGTAGGTTTAGGGACGACATGGCGTAGTGGGTAGAGCGGCCGTGCCAGAAACCTGAGGGTTGCAGGTTCGCTCCCCGCCTCTTACCATCCAAAATCGCTGCCGTTGTGTCCTTGGGCAGGACACTTCACCCTTGCCGCCGGTGCCGCTCACACCGGAGAATGAATGATGAATGAATGAGTTGTAAAAATGAATGATGGGTTCTCACTTCTCTGTGAAGCGTTTTGAGTGTCTAGAAAAGCGCTATATAAATCTAATCCATTATTATTATTATAAAAAAGTAATAATTTTACGAGAAAATATTGCAATATTACAGAAACAGAAAGAATATGAGAAATTGTTCCTAATTTTATAAGAAAAAAGTCGACACATTGTGAGAAAAAGAATGCTTTTAGTTAATTTTTTTTATTTTACATTTTTTGTTTGTAATTGGTTTTTAATCTTCATTATTTACTTTAAAAATATTATAGTATGCCTCTATATGCCTATTTAAAAAAAAAAAAATTTTGGCCAAAGGGGGCACATTTCAATTTCTTACACACTTGTTATTTCATATGTTGACCAGAGGAGGGAAGTGGAGAGAATTTGAAAAATCCATCCTTTTTGGGACCACCCTAATTTTGATAGATTTCACCACCAGGGGTGCAAATGAGACATTCTGTATTAGATGCAATGGTTCTCTGTATTGGGACCATGATTTATGTACTAACTTGTTCACCGGTCCTCATATGGAAGGTACTTTTCCTTGTTGATGTCTCAAGAAGGGTTGCAATACAAGAGCACACACACACACACACACACACACACGCACACACACACGCACACAGAGACACACACACAAACACACACCTGAGTGTGATGGCGGGTAGCCGCAAAAGTACCGTTTACACTTCTTTTGAGGTGGCGACTTGTCCAGGGTGTACACCGCCTTCCGCCCGATTGTAGCTGAGATAGGCTCCAGCGCCCCCCGCGACCCCAAAGGGAATAAGCGGTAGAAAATGGATGGATGGATGGATAGGACAAAAGCACATGTTTAATGTTCAGAGTTAATATTTATCTTAGAATAAAAGGTTCAAGTAGCCACACTTACTGTACCTATTTATGCATTAGCCGGCTCATTGGACACTACACTATTTTTTAATGTTGTTTATCATTCACAATCCTTATGTAAGACAAGAGCACAGGTGTTCTACTAATAAATAAGTGAGCAAAAGTTTGCTTACAAAAGAGCCTGTGGGTCATTCTATTCTGCCTATAAAGCGCTTACAAAACATCCAACATCTTTCATCAAGGTTTTATCAGTGGCGGGCCGTGCTTTTCAAACTAGGCCTTCAGTGGTGTCTTCAATGATTACCTCTCAAAATAGCATCACTGATGTCACCACATGACAATTGCTGGAGAAATACTATGAAGAAACACATTTACGCACTACTGGGCATTGTACAAAACAGGCGCATTTAAAAATCAATAAGCACGCATCAGCAATTAAAACATATCTTATGTGTTACTGTCAAAATTAAAATTGCAAAAACATATTGAACGTGAAAAAATAAAACAATTAAATATCTGAACTCACATTTCATCGCCGGGACAGCTGAGCTAGCTTCCGAGGTTGGCCGACATCGTCTCACAAGATGTAGTTTCTCTTTAAATATCCTTCTTGAAAATGGCCTTGCAAATACATGTGTTGTCTTGTCTAATCATAAAAGATGCAGATGAAGCTGGTTGGCTGAGTTCTTAAAAGTTTACTCCACAGTGTGCTCAACAAAAGCATCCAGCTGCCGGCATTCTGAAGGCCCCGAGCAGATTTCGTACAGCATGGCAACATACGCTAGCTGAATTTTGATTGGATACAAACTCAATCTAAAAACAACAGCACTGGAAGGAGCATAATATGACATGGAGAGAATATGAATACTTTTATATATTTAGGGAAAGTAAATTAAAAATGACTTTTATCTTTAATTATGATCATGATTTCTGGTTATGTTAGGCCAGCAGAGAAGGCCTTGCTGGCCCTGATGGCACACCACTGGGTTTTATATATAAATGCACATGTAATAACAGGCACATTTATAATGTAATATCTATGTATTTTGATCATAAACTTTAGTTCACTTACAATTCTGTTTATTATTGTTTCGGGTGGCCACATATTGTTTTGTGCATAAATATGATTGTTTTTTAAATTCATGTAAATTCATATACTGACTTTGTGAATTGGTTTTGCAGTTGGTTGAATCCCTTGTTCAGAGTCGGCCACCAGAGGAGGCTAGGAGAAGATGACATGTACAGGGTTCTTCCCGAGGACGCATCGGACAGACTTGGGGATGAGTTACAATGGTAAGACAGAGACTCTTCAGTCCCTCCAGGATTTTGCGATGTCACAATCGGGCCATCCACCCATCTATCCATCCATCTTCTTCCGCTTATCCGAGGTCGGGTAGACTTCCCTCCCCCCAGCCACCTCGTCCAGCTCCTCCCGGGGCATCCCGAGGCGTTCCCAGGCCAGACGGGAGACATAGTCTTCCCAACGTGTCCTGGGTCTTCCCCGTGGCCTCCTACCGGTTGGACGTGCCCTAAACACCTCCCTAGGGCGGCGTTCGGGTGGCATCCTGACCAGATGCCCGAACCACCTCATCTGGCTCCTCTCGATGTGGAGGAACAGCAGCTTTACTTTGAGCTCCTCCCGGATGACAGCTTCTCACCCTATCTCTAAGGGAGAGCCCCGCCACCCGGCGGAGAAAACTAATTTCGGCTGCCTTTACCTGTGATCTTGTCCTTTCGGTCATAACCCAAAGCTCATGACCATAGGTGAGGATGGGAACGTAGATCGACCGGTAAATTGAGAGTTTTGCCTTTCGGCTCAGCTCCTTCTTCACCACAACGGATCGATACAGCGTCCGCATTACTGAAGACGCCGCACCGATCCGCTTGTCGATCTCACAATCCACTTTTCCTTCACTCGTGAACAAGACTCCGAGATACTTGAATTCCTCCACTTGGGGCAAGATCTCCTCCCCAACCTGGAGATGGCACTCCACCTTTTTCACAATCGGGCCAATTCAAGCAAATTTGACAAACCGCCACAATTAGGTACGACCTCGCAACTTTCCCTGATGCCCGCAATTTCTCTGCACATTTTGGCCAATCTGCGTAGTTTCACCAATCAAATTTATATACTGAATATTGTATTTGATTTATATATAAACATTTATTTATCAAGGATAAGACAATCAAGAACATACTTTCATTTGCAATGCTGACCTAGCAATGAGGCAAGCGCTTATATGACTGAGATGTTAAAGTGTGATGGTAACCTCTCATCGTCTGTTTACCAGCTCTTAAATCTGTTGGAACATAAATTAATGTTTAAGATGAACAAGCACTTTTTAAGCATAAACATACACGGAGAATGTCTGCAACTTCTGGACGACAGCAGACAACGGTAAATCAGAAAAACCTTTGGTGGTGTTCTTCTATAATTATAATTAATTATGACAATTATTAGTCATACATAATGAAAACAGTACACTAATTTGACAATAAACTGAGTATCTGAGCCGTATATAGAGAGACTAGTGTTGTCCCGATACTAATATTTTGGTACCGGTACCAAAATTATTTAGATACTTTTTGGTACTTTTCTAAATAAAGGGGACCACAAAAAATTGGCATTATTGGCTTTATTTCAACAAAACATCTTACGGTACATTAAACATGTTTCTTATTGCAATTGTGTCCTTAAATAAAATAGTGAACATACAAGACAACTTGTCTTTTAGTAGTAAGCAAACAAAGGCTCCTAATTTAGCGGCTGACATATGCAGTAACATTGTGTCATTTTCCATTCTATTATTTTAGCAAAATTAAGTTGATTGGCAACACTAAATTGGCCCTAGTGTGTGAATGTGAGTGTGAAAGTTGTCTGTCTACCTGCGATGAGGTGGCGACTTGTCCAGGGTGTACCCCGCCTTCCGCCCGATTGTAGCTGAGATAGGCTCCAGCGCCCCCCGCGACCCCGAAGGGAATAAGCGGTAGAAAATGGATGGATGGATACTAAGGACAAGTGGTAGAAAATGAATTATTAATCTACTTGTTCATTTACTGTTAATATCTGCTTACTTTCTCTTTTAACATGTTCTATCTACACTTCTGTTAAAATTTAACAATCACTTATTCTTCTGTTGTTTGATACTTTACATTAGTTTTGGATGATACCACAAATTTGAGTATGAATCCGATACCAAGTCGTTACAGGATCATACATTGGTCATATTCAAAGTCCTCATGTGTCCAGGGACATATTTCCTGAGTTTATAAACATTATATACATTTAAAAAAAACTTAAGATGTTGTGATGCCAAAAAATACCGATGTAATCATAGTAGTATCGACTAGATACGCTACTGTACTTGGTATCATTAAAGTGGATGTTAGGTGTAGATCCACCAATGCCGTTAAGCTTCGATGTGTAGTGAAACATGTATAGCTATTCCTCGAACTGTAGGGAGGATACTTGTAAGAAACTTACTTTGTCGCCATGGAGGTGAGGATTAGTGTTTTAGAAGTAGCTTTCAGAGGCTGTATAGTACCGAATATGATTCATTAGCATCGCGGTACTATACCGTACAAACCTAAGAGAGAATATGGACGACTCTGTTTTAGAGTTGGTCCCAAACATGGCGCTCTGTAGTTACGTGAGGGGCTTTTGACCAATCAGATAGCATGGCCAGAAAATCTCTTAAATAATTGGTCAAAAGCCCATCACGTGACGACAGAACGCCATGTTTGTAACGTACCCTGAAACCAAGTTGTGCATAATCTCTCTATTGACAGCTATGCTGAGTATGTGCTTTTACTGCCATCTGGTGTCTACTTTTAAGTCTGGTATAAAATGAGGAAAACATCAATACAGTATTTGTTTTCCAATTTATATTGAAATCCTGTGCTTTTTAGGTTAATGCTACAATGAACACTTAAAATATTGATAACAAAATTCATAAAAGCACAAGTTGATTAAATGTTATTGGAAAAAAAAAATGCCTCAAAATATCGCAACTTTGCAAATTTTAGGCTGAAACAATAAAAAAAAAAAGCCAGCAAAATCCTGGAGGGACTGACTCTTGAAATGTTTTTGTTTATAAACTTTCATGACATGTAGGAAGTATTCATCGAAACATGTATTAGCTTCTTTAAAGCTAAACAATAACGCCATAATTACAACTCCATCCATTTTTTTTACCAAACCACTTGTCAAAGATAGGGTAAACTGGAGTGTGTCCTGGTCGCCAGCCACTGGCTTGGCACATATGGACAATAAATCACACCTGTGGATACATGGGAGGAAGCCTGAGTAACCGAAGAAAACCCACGCACACACAGGGGGAGCATCCAAACGCCACGCACAAACGCCCAAACAAATTTGAACCCTCAATTTTCCGATTGTGCGGCCAACAAGCTAACCGCTAGTCCACAATGCAGCCAATTAAAAACTTAAACAGTGGTACTTCAACTTAAGAGTGTTTTGAGATAAGAGCTGTCTTTCGGCTAATTGTTATCCTTTAAGTTGCAAGCAAACATTTAAAATACAAACATCTGCGTCATAAGTTGCTTTAGCAAATGTCAGCGAACCCCGTAAGATCCGACCAAAACATCCGGTCTTACTTGCTACTTATAGCTAGAGATACATGACATTTATTGAAATAAAGAAATAAATCCTCAAAAAAAAAATGACAGTGTGTGTAGTTGACTTGACAAAGCAATTTCAATTTAAGCATATTCCAGCTAGTCTGTACCATACTGAAGCAGAATGAGTAACACCAGCCAATAATGCTAAAATAATATCAAAACGGCTGACATTTATCCATGAAAATATGGAAAAGCTGCTGATTGTGTGGTTGACGGCAAAGCAGCTGGAAGGAGATAAGTCTTCTCTCCAGGTTAAAGGCTGTACATTATTATTACATTACTTAATAAAACTACTGTAGTTCTTAGTAGCACTTTTTTTCCCATTTAAAAGGCACATGTTAATATTTAGTTGTCAGGGGGTGGGAAAGCACCATTTAAATTGATTTCAGTTTTATTGAATGGGAGGCATTGATTTGAGATACAAGTGTCTTGAGTTAGGAGCGCCATCACAGAATCATTTAAGCTCGTAATTTAAGGTACTACTCTATATTGGTTTGATAAAACATCAATATTTTCACCCATTTTATGGGAAATAAGATAAACACAACACAATAAAACATCTGTTCTCATTACTCATTAGAGTCAAAGGTGAGCTGGAGCCTCCCAGCTGACTCTGGGCACATATAGTATAGACAAAGAAACATTCACACTTTATTGACACCTATGGACAATTCCTAGTCCCCAGTTGTACTTGGAGAAATACCGTGTAAACTCCACACAGTGTAGCTACACAATCAAACACATTTGTGCAAATAACCGACTCTTGCAGCTACGCAATTGTCATAATATTGTGCCTCATCCTAATTGGAGCTAATCTATTCAAAAGAGCTGTGAGCAGGTCACTGTGCAGCAAACTACAACCACAATACTGAACACTGCCAACGTTCTTATCTTTGTAAGTGCGTCATTTTCGATGCAGCTTTTGTATCGGATCTAAGGTGTACCTAATGTGTGCAAAAAGTTAATTTGGTACACATGTACGTCCTCAGGCCTCTCTCCCTCTTTGAGGAAAGTTGATATCACAGTTGATAATGTGCTTGAAGTTCAGCCCACCTATATATAGAAAGTACCGCTCAGCGTGTGACAAAAACAAGGCTGTTCTTTCCACACTCTTCTCACTATTTGGGAGTGAGACATTTTAAGCAATCAATTTGCCTGAATATATTTTGGTATATTGCAGTCAGCTGGTCATGTCCAAGCTGAGATGATTACAGGTATGTAGCGATGTCTCACACATTCACAGAGTAGTGCTGTCTGCCTAATAGACTAGTTTGTCAGGTATGCTTGTGACGCAGTAATATGGTGCTCCCAGCAGCGACTGGAGCCGAGGACCCTCAGTCACACAGCAGTTGAACTCTGTGTGACCGCTGGTGTTTTGTTTCATTGCTAAAATTATTTGCTAGCGAGGCACCCACAAACAGTTTTCTGATAATGGCAATGAACTGTACTTGACTGCACAGACAATAAATGAAAATGCCCCTCATAAAACTATTCAATAGAATAGTTCAGTTTTTTTCAACCACGGTGCCGCGGCACACTAGTGAGATACAGTCTGGTGTGCCGTGGGAGATTATCTAATTTCACGTATTTGGGTTAAAAATATTTTTTGCAAACCAGTATTTATAGTCTGCAAATTATGTGTTGTTGAGTGTCGGTGCTGTCTAGAGCTTGGCAGAGTAACCGTGTAATACTCTTCCATATCAGTAGGTGGCAGCCGGTAGCTAATTGCTTTGTATTTGTCGGAAACATGGTTTTTTGTGATCACAATATGAAGACGACAGCGGGAGGCAGCGTGCGGGTTAAAAGGTATCTAATGCTTAAACCAAAAATAAACAAAAGGTGAGTGCCCCTAAGAAAAGGCATTGAAGCTTAGGGAAGGCTATGCAGAATGAAACTAAAACTGAATGGGCTACAAAGTAACAAAAACAGAATGCTGGACGACAGCAAAGACTTACTGTGGAGCAAAGACGGGGTCCACAATGTCCATCCGAACATGACATGACAATCAACAATGTCCCCACAAAGAAGGATGAAAACAACTGAAATATTCTTGATTGCTAAAACAAAGTAGATGCGGGAAATATCGCTCAAAGGAAAACATGAAACTGCTACAGGAAAATACCAAAAAAAAGAGAAGAAGACACAAAGATAGGAGCGCAAGACAAGAACTAAAACACTACACACAGGAAAACAGGAAAAAAACTCAAAATAAGTCACGGCGTGATGTGACAGGTCATGACAGTAGACCTACTTTGAGACAAGAGCTATAGTGATGCATGCTTGGTTATGGTTTAAAGTCCATCCATCCATCCATCCATCCATTTCCCACCGCTTGTCCCTTTCGGAAGTCATATCCAACAATTGAGCCCATTTTTTACTGTCAACTGAGTTTTGTTTTTTAATGATTTCTGCTGGTGGTGTGCCTCTGGATTTTTCCAATGCAAAAAATGTGCCTTGGCTCAAAAAAAGTTGAAAAACCCTGGAATAGTTCAACTGTTTCAAGTCACTTGTTGCTAGGAAAAAAAGGTGGTGCACAAGAACATGGACTTGGCAGACAAAAGTTTTTTTTTACAACAAACATTCCAATGAATGAATATTGTATAATCCATTCATCCATTTTCTACCGCTTGTCCCTCTTGGGATCGCGGGGGTGGCTGGAGCCTATTCCAGCTGCATTCGGGCAGAAGGCGCCACCTCATCACAGGGCCAACACAGATAGACAGACAACATTCACACTCACATTCACACACTAGGGACAATTTAGTGTTGCCAATCAACCTATCAACCAGGTGCATGTTTTTGGAGGTGGGAGGGAGCCGGAGTACCCGGAGGGAACCCATGCAGTCACGGGGAGAACATGCTAACTCCACACAGAAAGATCCCGAGCCCGGGATTGAACTGACGACCTTCGTATTGTGAGGCACATGCACTAACCCCTGTACCACCGTGCTGCCCCCAAGGACACAACGGCAGTGACTAGGATGGCGGAAGCAGGGATCGAACCTGGAACCCTCAAATTGCTGGCACGGCCACTCTACCAAGCGAGCTATACTGCTGTAAAATGTAGTGGGTTTTTTCCACCATATTACTGTATTTGAAAATTATGAATCAATTTAGAAGTTGGATGTGAATCAATTTTTGAGCTCCCCTAATGTTTATGCTTTTTCAAGGTACTGGAACCAAGAAGTCAAGATGGCAGCAAAAGATCTGCGCCAGCCCAAACTTACCAAAGCCCTAATTAAGTGTTACTGGCGATCGTACGCTCGCATTGGAGTATTCATCTTCATAGAGGTATCATGCAACTACTGGTATTCATCCTAAAGAGGGCATATACTTTTTATTAAGCATAGTTTATTGTTTGATTTACTCAATTTACCAGGAAAGCATCAAATTAGTTCAGGCGTGGCTACTTGGGAAGGTAATTGAGTACTTTGAGAAGCCCAACGCCAGAAGCCCAGTTGCAGTCTACGAGGCCTACGGCTATGCGGCTGGCATCGCCATGTCCACTTTTTGGGCGGCTCTGCTCCACCATCTCTATTTCTACCAGGTGCAAAGAGCAGGCATGAAAATCCGCGTGGCCATGTGTCACATGATCTATCGTAAGGTCAGATCTATCAAGACACATCTGCATCGTAAGAACAACACTGTTGTAACACATTTGTTCTGCCATAGGCTCTCAGTCTTAACAACACAGCGCTAACAAAGACAACGACGGGACAAATTGTCAATCTATTGTCCAATGACGTCAACAGATTTGATGAGGTAATTATCTGGAAATAGCTTTTCTTGTTTTACGTATGCAAATTAGTCATAATCCATTGTGTTCCTATCCAAGAGCTGATATACAGTAAGTACAATGGTGGTAATGCTCAGTTCAGATTGACACTGTCAGTGGGGTTTTAACCAGAAATGCTTGGTTGTAAGTGGCTACAATATATGCCACAGGCATACTTGCCAACCCTCCCGGATTTTCCGGGAGACACTCGAAATTCAGCGCCTCTCCCGAAAACCTCCCGGGACAAATTCTCTCCCGAAAATCTGCCGAAATTCAGGCGGAGCTGGAAGCCACGCCCCCTCCAGCTCCATGCGGACCTGAGTGACATGTCAACAGCCTGTATTCACGTCCACTTTCCCACAATATAAGCAGGTGCCTACCCAAACATGTTGTAACTATAGAATGATGGAGGGCGAGTTCTTGGTTTCTTATGTGGGTTTATTGTTAGGCAGTTTCATTAACGTCCTCCCAGCGCGGCAACAACACACAACAACAGCAGTCATGTTTTATTCTACCGTAAAGCAGTTCGTCTGCCGTAAACAGCAATGTTGTTATAATATTTTGAGTTGGAGGCAATAACCAGGCGAGGTGATGAAGTATGTCTCTTTACTGTAGACTTCAGAACAGACTCACACACTTGACGTCAGGTGCGCAACACCACGTAAATCGTTGGCCAACCAAAAAGTAACCCCAGTACGCTATAGCCAACATTCACCAGGAGATGGCAACAGACAAACATAGATCACTCTATTACATTCCTACAAAACTGTACTTAAGCCACATTCTTTTTTTTTTTTTTAGTACTGAACTCTTAACCCTTGTTTGTAAACAATAACATGCTTATTATACAAACAGTATTTGTACACCTTTAACACAGATTTGTATACTGTCTTCAGAGATTCCGTTTTTTTGGTGGTACTCGAAACCTTTCTGGGTACGTGCGAAAGGGTGTTCAGCATGGTTAGAAAAATAGTGACAGAGAATAGAACGAGGATGGACAATTCAACCCTTAACTCAACAATGAGTAGATGAGTGTTATGTGTGTGTATATGTGTAAATAAATGAACACTGAAATTCAAGTATTTATTTTATATTTATATATATATATATAAATGATAATAAATGATAAATGGGTTGTACTTGTATAGCGCTTTTCTACCTTCAAGGTACTCAAAGCGCTTTGACACTACTTCCACATTTACCCATTCACACACACATTCACACACTGATGGAGGGAGCTGCCATGCAAGGCGCTAACCAGCACCCATCAGGAGCAAGGGTGAAGTGTCTTGCTCAGGACACAACGGACATGACGGGGTTGGTACAAGGTGGGGATTGAACCAGGGACCCTCGGGTCGCGCAGGGCTTTATTATATATATATATATATATATATATATATATATATATATATATATATATATATAATAAAGCCCTGCGATGAGGTGGCGACTTGTCCAGGGTGTACCCCGCCTTCTGCTCCAGCGCCCCCCGCGACCCCAAAAGGGAATAAGCGGTAGAAAATGGATGGATGGATATATAATAAAATAAATATATATAGCTAGAATTCACTGAAAGTCAAGTATTTCTTATATATGTATATATATATATGAAATACTTGACTTGGTGAATTCTAGCTGTAAATATACTCCTCCACTCTTAGCCACGCCCCCAACCACGCCCCCGCCCCACCCCGACCACGCTCCCGCCCCACCCTGACCACGCCCCCCACCCCCCACCTCCCGAAATCGGAGGTCTCAAGGTTGGCAAGTATGGCCACAGGTCAAAAAACACATTTTATCAAGAATAAATATATTTTTACATGTAAAGAAACAATGTAAAACACATAAATGACAAATTAAATGAACGTTCCCCGTCACCTTTACCTTTTGGACTCTTGTCGGCATGTTCGGCGAGCCGTGCAGACGCTATCCTCACACTTTACTGTGAGTTCTGTCTTGAATAAAGTTTCTCATCTTTATCAACATGCTGGCACTTGCAACTTTCTTTGGAACAAAAGTAAGTCAATTTGCAGCTCTGTGCAATAATCAAAATCACAGCGATTGAGTCACCAATGCATGGGATTCTTTGTTTGGGCACTCTGTTCCGCGTACTAGCTTGTCGCGTACAATGTTTGGCCGTACGATAACCGAGACGACATACGAGAAGCGCAGCAACATTTAGTGGAAAACCGAATCAAAGGAGGGTGTCACAAGTATGTATGTTCCTTTATCGCGGGGGTACGTTCCAGATTCCCCCGTGGTAAGTGAACTTCTGCAATGAAAAAACGCTATTTATTTTAGGATTTATATGAATATTATATAAATTTCAAGCTCTCCACACAGTTCATACACTATTAAACCTACATAATTTATAGGTACTTAAATCTTAACGGTATTCCAAGATGCTTTAAAAGCCTTGATGCACTGAGATGCAGTGAGTGAACCGCAAAGTAGCGAGGGAACACTTTATTAGATATGTTTATGAAAGTAGTAATCATAAATGAATATCAACTTGACAGTGTCAGTCAGAACTTTGCATGACTTTCTTTGATAAGGCAGACTTTTTGCCATTATATTCTGAAGGTATTTGTGTGACAAGAGTGTATATGCACTGCATATTTATATTACATCCTTGTCTCCTAGGTAACTTTGTATCTACACTATCTGTGGATTGGTCCTCTGCAAACAGCCATGGTGATAGTATTGTTGATGTATTGGATCGGTCCATCATGCTTCGCGGGAATAGCCGTAATTTTTGTTCTGATCCCAGTGCAGACCATGTTTGGAAGACTGTTTTCCACTCTGAGGTTTGTAGCCATCAAATGTGCTATACTTTATGTTGGTTATGAGTGTTTCTGCTGTTGTAGGGCTGAAACTGCAGTCCTGTCTGATGATAGAATACGCACAATGAGCGAGGTCATCACTGGGATACGTGTTATAAAGATGTGTGGGTGGGAGAAAACTTTTGCTGCTCTTGTGGATGAAGTCAGAAGGTAGGTTGTTTTGAAATCTAATTCATCCATGTCTTTCCAACCAATGCGTCTTTTTCACTGTTGAAATCTAATTCATCCATGTCTTTCCAACCAATGCCTCTTTTTCACTGCACATAACCTCTAAGAACTACCCTGTCCATTAGAACCCATACATGGGAGTTAATCCAGCCACTGGTAGATAGAGCCATCTTCTGTATTCTACACTTGGGCGAGTCTTGCATGGCGCATCCACGTTGCAGTAGCACTAGCTCAGTTCAAGTCGGGACCCAGTCTTGCAGGGTATAATGCAAACGTGAAATGTGAAGATCAAGTGGAAGCGGTGTCGTCATCCAACTACTGTGAAGGCGAATGAAAGCACCTAATGCCTTGAGTTTCTGCTTCTTTTGGCAAAGGCTAAGTTGAAGTGTCCCTGGGTCAACCTAACGGCTGTAAAGTCGGACGAAGGCTGCAATAAGTGTCAACTTTAGTTGTCCTTGTTCTCTATGTCATTGGACTCAGTTGGTTTATGAAGTACTGTGTTTTTGTGGCGTGCACCATGATGCACATGTCAAACTCACTCACACTCAAGCATTTTTCTCTATCATAATGGATATTGACTTATTTCCGATGGCAAATTGCTAGTTGCTCATTGGTCCAGAATCTGAAGACACATGCTAATGTCAGCTTACTCTAAAGTATTATACCCCACAGTTTACATTTTGCTGCAGTTATTTGTTTTTTTCATGCCTCCAGTGTCCTGATGTGGCATAGATTTCACAGGTTTGCATTTACTGACACCTTTTTGTGTTACCATGCAGAATGGAGATCTCCTCGGTAATGAAAAGCTCCTACCTGCGTGGCTTGAACATGGCATCCTTCTTCGTGGCCATCAAGCTCATCATCTTCATCACTGTTTGCGTCTACGTGCTGACAGGCAACCAGCTGTCTTCCAGTAAAATCTTCATGGCCATGTCCCTCTACGGCGCCATCAGACTGACCATCACACTCTTCTTCCCTTACGCTATCGAGAAGGTGTCTGAGTCCCTTATTAGCATCCGCAGAATCAAAGTAAGTCCAACACTGGCTTATTATCCACGCTTTAAAATACTTGTATTGCAAATTACCACTGAGGTACACTGATTGTTGTCAGACCTTTCTCCTTCTGGATGAAGTTGCTCCTCAGCATTTGGGGCTTCCTGTGGCAGAGAAGAAAGACGCTATGTTGAAGATTCAGGATTTGATTTGCTACTGGGACAAGGTATTGGAACAAATATATAATTATTACCTCAAATAGTGGTATGCTGTACCCAAGTCATACTTGCCAACCCTCCCGGATTTTCCGGGAGACTCCTGAAATTCAGCGCCTCTCCCGAAAATCTCCCGAAATTCAGGCGGAGCTGGAGGCCACGCCCCCTCCAGCTCCATGCAGACCTGAGTGACGTGTCGACAGCCTGTTCTCACGTCCGCTTTCCCACTGTATAAACTGTAGAATGATCGAGGGCAAGTTCTTGGTTTCTTATGTGGGTTTATTGTTAGGCAGTTTCATTAACGTTCTCCCAGCGCGGTAACAACACACAACAACAGCAGTCACGTTTTCGTCTACCGTAAAGCAGTTCGTCTGCCGTAAACAGCAATGTTGTGACACTCTTAAACAGGACAATACTGCCATCTACTGTACATGCATATATGACAATAACATCTATGGCTTTTAGAGAGTGCAGTGCACAACTGCGCACACAACAAGGAGACGAAGCAGAAGAACGAGGAATATACAGCCATGGCGACACCGACGACGAGTAAGATGAAGACATAGCTTATAAGTTCCAAGCCGCAGCTGCGATTGGACCTGGAAGTTGGAAGTTGTGGACTACCAAGTGCTTGGCAGTGAAGATCTTCCTCAGGAAGCAAAGATTGACCGGTTTTGGGCCATGCTAGGGAGAGATGGAAGATTCCAGACTCTAGTGCATTTGATGAAAGCACTTTTGTGTGTGCCACACAGCAATGCATCATCAAAGAGGGTGTTCAGCATGGTTAAAAAAATAGTGACAGAGAATAGAACAAGGATGGACAATTCAACCCTTAACTCAACAATGAGTGTTATGTGTGTGTATATGTGTAAATAAATGAACACTGAAATTCAAGTATTTATTTTATTTATATATATATATATATATATATATATATATATATATATATATATATATATATATATATATATATATATATATAAATATGTATATATATAATAAAATATATATATATAGCTAGAATTCACTGAAAGTCAAGTATTTCTATATATATATATATATATATATATATAATATATATATATATTATATATATATATATATATATATATATATAATATATATATATATAATATATGAAATACTTGACTTGGTGAATTGTAGCTGTAAATATACTCCTCCCTCATTAACCACGCCCCCAACCCCAACCACACCCCCACCCCCCGAAATCGGAGGTCTCAAGGTTGGCAAGTATGACCCAAGTTAACACAATATTGTCTCCTGTAATTGTATAGGAGGAAATATAGTGAACCTAAAATCTGCTGAATGGCTAAAAGTAGTATATTCTCACAGATTCAAGAGGCTCCAACCTTACAGAATGTGTCTTTCAACGTGAGGCCCGGTCAGCTGCTTGTTGTAATCGGTCCTGTTGGATCTGGGAAGGTAAACGTGACATCACATGGAACACTTAACTTGACACTAAAATAGTAACTTGATTCCTTGTGTGTCAGTCTTCGCTCCTCAGTGCCGTCCTGGGAGAGCTGAGTCAGGGGAGCGGTGTGGTTAAAGTCAGGGGTGCTCTGACTTACACTTCTCAGCAGCCCTGGATTTTACCCGGCACCATTCAAAGCAACATCCTGTTCGGCAAAGAGCTTAACCGCCAGAAGTACGACAGAGTCCTGAGAGCGTGTGCCCTCAAGAGAGTGAGAACCGCTCGTTAGTCCTCTTCTCCATCGAGCTATGGACGCTGTAGCTTGTAGTAAGTCCACTCTGTCTCTAAATGACTCGGTAAAGGGCTGCATTTGGATCCTGTCCAGGACATGGAGCTGTTGCCAGGAGGCGACTTGACATCGGTCGGAGACAGAGGGTCTAACCTGAGTGGAGGACAGAAGGCGAGGGTCAGCTTGGCCAGGTGTGCACGCTAACAAAGCACACCTTTTCTCTTTTTTGACTCTTTAAGTGTACTTTTCAGAGCAGTGTACCGTAATGCAGACATCTACCTGCTGGATGACCCTCTCAGTGCTGTGGATGCTGAAGTGGGCAAGCACATCTTTGAGGAGTAACTCAATAATAATCTAATTAATACAATTCGATACAAGAGCGAGATTAAAGATTCTAATCCTGCATGTTCTAACTTGTACACATTTAGATGTATCTGTGGACTTTTAAGGAACAAGCCGCGTGTTCTGGTCACTCATCAGCTGCAGTATCTGAAGGCTGCACATCAAATTGTTGTCTTAAAGGAGGTGAGTGTACGATATTGTATCCATATTTATAAGTTTTGCTAAGAAAATGTATAAAAAATATTCAGTCAGTTAGTCATCACTACACATTGATTCCTACACACACAGTGGTACCACAACTTTCGAGCAGTTTGGGATACAATCAGCCTTAAGCCTCGTGAATGCCACAGTAACCCCCGATCGAAATAACTTGGTTTTCCAACCATTGGAAACCACTAGCCGTGGTCCAGCTACCACAGCCTGCCAGCTTAAGTTGGCAATGTCCTCTGTTGGCACTGCTGTGGCTTGCTCTTCTACCAATGTTTCTGCTTCCTGTACACACCTGAAGCTGTCCTGGATGCGGTGTCCACGTGGTGTCCTCATCGGCCCTGCTGCTGCCCAGTCTAGTGTGATAGTGTCCCTCCCAGCAGCTTTTAACGTCATTGGGCCCCATTCAGCAATAAGATCCTGACTTTTCCTCTTATATTTCTTAAGTGATTTCCTAAGAAGAGTCTATTCAAATTCATGACGTGTTCTTAAACGCCCAAATTGTTCCCACCTGCTGTTCTTAAGTTGCTGAATGCCAAATATTTAGTGCGTGTCTATCATAATTTGCATATAAACACGCCCTTAATTCCCCATATAAGGGCACAATTCCAGCGGAAAAGTCGAACATCAAACACGGAGAAAACACAAACAGACTACAGAAGAGAAATACGTATTACAGAAGAGAAATACGTATTATCCCTCGGGGGAAATACATAATGTCAAAACGTAAGTTTAAGAAAGGGGGGACAGCTGAGGCAGCCCCGAAACGGCCAAATAAATATTCGTCACTTCGGGCAAATAGGTCTACATGGTCGTGAAATATGTGCTCCCTCCCCAGGGCACGATCTGCGGCATCTTGCAGTAGCAGCAAGAGTGTGTGTGTGTGTGTGTGTGTGTGTGCCTGTCTGTCTGTCTTGTCCATATATATCTCTATCTATCTATGTATCTATCTATATCTATCTATCTATGATATTAATTTAACATTAGACAATAGAAGTAAGAGAACTTGTCACACTTCAGAACAAATAGGCCACCCTAAGAGTGCTTTGGAGCACTTGTAGATTTTGTTCTTACCTACGAACAAATCCCAGCTAACAAAACATTGGTGAATACACAAATCTCCTTAAAAACTTCGTAAGTGGGCCTAAGAACAACATTTGTTCTTAAGAACGATTGCTGAACGGGGCCCATTGCTCATTGCTATCCCAGCCCCCTTGACCAGCCTTCCCTCTTCGGTAACTCGGCTCATTGTCATGTTTGATTTAATGAGACGGCAAGATGCCGATCAGGACAGATCAAAAATAATTTGGACGTCCTTTTTAGAGGTGAATGCTTTACATTATTATTAAATACCTTAGTAAAACTACTAAAAGTGTAGTACATTCACAGATTGTACTACAAGTGATTGAAATCAATTAAGATATTGATTTCAATTAACTTTTCAATGGGAGAAGCTGATTTGAAATACGAGTGTTTAGAGTAGGGTTGTACAGTATACCGGTATTAGTATAGTACCGCAATACTAATGAATCATTTTCGGTACTATACAGTCTCTGAAACGTACCGGTCCCGCATCCCCCCCGCGTCGAAGTCACGTCGTGACATTGCTGGTTTTACGAGCAGAGGAGCATGTTCGGCAGCGCACAATCACGGAGTACTTACAAGCAGACACAGTGTGTATACAGAAAAGGGAGAACGGACGCATTTTGGCTTAATAACTAACGATAAAGGTGAAGTTGTAACACTGAAACGCCCTCAGGGAGAGGTGCTTTAAGACATGGCTAGCTAGCTAGCAGCTAACGTCCACCCGCCGTCGGCAGTGTCTTAGCTACGTCTAAATCACTAATCCTTGTCGCCATGGCGACAAATAAAGTAAGTTTCTTACAAGTATCATCCCTGCAGGACGAGGAATAGCTAAACATGCTTCACTACACACCGTAGCTCACCGGCAACACAATGTAAACAAACACCATTGGTGGATCTACACCTAACATCCACTGTAATGATATCAAGTACAGGCACGTATCTAGTCGATACTACTATGATTATGTCGATATTTTTTGACATCAGATCTTTCGTTTAAAAAAAATTTATATTATGTTTATAAACTCAGGAAATATGTCCCTGGACACAGGAGGACTTTGAATATGACCAATGTATTATCCTGTAACTTCTTGGTATCTGATTGATACCCAAATTTGTGGTATCATCCAAAACTAATGTAAAGTATCAAACAACAGAAGAATAAGTGATTATTACATTTTAACAGAAGTGTAGATAGAACATGTTAAAAGAGAAAGTAAGCAGATATTAACAGTAAATGAACAAGTAGATTAAGGAGCCTTTGTTTGTTTACTTGTTTACTTTACTTGTTTATTAAAAGACAAGTTGTCTTGTATGTTCACTATTTATTTAAGGACTTAACTGCAATAAGAAACATATGTTTAATGTACCCTAAGATTTTTTGTTCAAATAAAGCCAATAATGCAATTTTTTTTGGTCCCCTTTATTTAGAAAAGTACCGAAAAGTATCGAAATAATTTTAGTACCGGTACCAACATATCGGGTATCGTTACAACACTAGTAGAGTTATGTGCTTGGTCATGGAATCAATTAAGGCTTGTTATTTGAGGTATTACTGTAAGTCAGTAAGCTGAATCATATGTCGTACAGGTCTATACACATTTTCAAACTACAAGTACATAGTAAACAACGTTTACTATTGTGGTTGTAGTTTGAAAATTAAGTTAATACATTTTGTCATGTTTGTCAGGGTCAAATGGTGGCAAGTGGTACTTACGGCGAGCTGCAGAGCTCTGGTCTGGACTTCTCCTCGCTCCTCAAAGAGGAGGAGAATCAAGAGGAAAGACAGAGCATCGACATTCGCTACCCCCGTACGCTCTCTGATGACTCTGTGTCCATGTCCTCCTCCCACTGCTCTCTGATGGAGGAGGAGCCACTCACACTGGTGGGTACCACTGGAGTGTTAAGTTCTACAATTGTCGTAACTTAACATTACAGTATGCTTATTATTATGGTTATATTATACTGCACATGCTGATTAGCTGTTATCTAATATGTTGCTCCTCTCATGGAGC
>NC_084560.2:24295420-24390420 GCF_033978685.3 Nerophis lumbriciformis
TTTTTATTTGTCTCGTATTTTAATTTGTACTACATATCATTGTTGACTACTGTGATATGTTACTTTACCTGAATATGGTAAAAAATACATATTTTCAGTTTGCAGCATCATTGTTGAGCACTTTACAGGATATTTTTACTTTCTCTTAGGTCCTTACAAATAGGCCCACTTCAAAGTAAACAATGACAATTGCTATGGATTAGCCAATATATTTTGTCAGTTTACAGTAATCATTCATCACATATGCTAAAAAGGTCGGGCAAAATGCCCCAAACATGTGATTTCTTATAGTAAAATAGGTTTTTTTACAAATGTGTTGTATATATAACTCACTCCAATAGTGTCTTATCATTTGAAGTCTGTGTGAGTGAGATGACAATTTTGACTAGAGCCGATAGATGCTTTAAAATGTAATATCGGAAATAATCGGTATCGGTTTTTTATTATTGGTATCGTTTTTTTTTGTTTGTTTTTTAAATTAAATCAACATAAAAAACACAAGATACACTTGCAATTAGTGCACCAACCCAAAAAAACCTCCCTCGCCCATTTACACTCTACACAAAAGGGTTGTTTCTTTCTGTTATTAATATTCTGGTTCCTACATTATATATCAATATATATCAATACAGTCTTCAGGGATACAGTCCGTAAGCACACATGATTGTGCGTGCTGCTGGTCCACTAATAGTACTAACCTTTAACAATTAATTTTACTCATTTTCATTAATTACTAGTTTCTATGTAACTGTTTTTATATTGTTATACTTTCTTTTTAATTCAAGAAAATGTTTTTAATGTATCTTTTTTTTTTTTTTTTTTTAAAAGGACCTTATCTTCACCATACCTGGTTGTCCAAATTAGGCATAATAATGTGTTAAAATCCACGAATGTATATATCGTTATCGGTTGATATCGGTATCGGTAATTAAAGAGTTGGACAATATCGGAATATCGGCAAAAAGCCATTATCGGACATCACTAGTTTTGACCCAAGAGTGTCATTTTGCAAATAATCTAGGATTTTAGAAAATTTAATGTTGTGTTTGGAAAAGTGTGTGAATCCTTTTGAAAAAAGACACACAGTTAGTAAAATTGTGTGTAAGCAAATGGACAAACTGTAATGGCTATATAAGTCATGCTTAATTTTTTCTGGTGCATAGGTTACCTTTGCCAGTAGATAATGATAGTGACACGCTTGTACAACACAATCGGCGCGGGTGGTAATGTGCTACAAGAGGGTAACTTGTATCTACTGTATGTAATGAGTCTGCTTGAATATGATTTAAGGGGTTGAATAAAAGGAGTAAAGCTGTGTTTCCTGCAAACACCACTGGCCCTATAATTTTCCACTTGTGTGCTTGTGTGTTGGGACTACCTGCCGTCTTATCTCGTGTGACTTGGCTGGTAATCTATGCACAAACACTTTGGATAATGCAATAATCTGTTTAATATCGCCACACAGGAGAGGCTTAGCACACACCGTTATCTGGTGTTGCACCGCTGTCAGCGACCCGTCCGTTTGTTATTACAGCTTGGCCTCCAGGAGAGCAGACAACGTGTGTGCCTAGAACTGGATATTTAAGACCAAGTCTTTGGATTATAATTATTTTCAGTATGAATTCTTTCAGATTATTTACAGTTATGCACAGCGCATAACTGTAGATAGAGACGGATGTCTAATTGTGCACATTACAACATACTGTAGGTACAGCAGCACAATTTAAAGCAAATTAAATTCTGCCTTTACGAAGATAATGTTTACTTCCGCTCGAGAAGAAATTATCGAACAATTTCTAATCTAGTTTAAAAAACTGAAGTGCAAAAACAAGGTGTTGTTTTGATCATTTGGATAAAAACTTAGTGCAGAAGTGACACAAGTACAGAGAGATATGTGTGCCTTGTTAGATACTTGACATGTGTTTACACATGTAAGTGATCACTACACCGCTTCAGAACAGGCACAGCGTTTGAGCGTTGGGCCTCCGAGGTAAAGGTTACCTTTTCAAGCGTCGCTGCACAGAGGTCTTATTTGTCACCGTATGAATGCGCTGCGCGACAATGCGGTACAGCAGCCGTGACTTCTAACTGATGTCAACTTTTGTATCAGCCTTTCAGTGCTTCTGTTACATTCAGTGACAATGTGTGACTGTGTTATCTTTGCTGCTGCTGCTGCTGCGTGCATATTGTACAAGTTCCAGCTTTTGCCGCTTTTAACACTTGAATAACTTGAAGTCGTAAAATAGGTATTCAGTGTTGAGAAAACGGTATCTTTCTACAGCATTTATTCTGATTAGATAGTAGTTGCTATGAGAGGACATTGCGCAATTTTTTTCAATATGTGCAACGCTGCATTCATACACCAAACTGTCATATACAGTGAATGTCTTGTGTTAAGGTATATCGTTGTATACAAAAATATTATCATCAATTACATTATGTGTAGGTATTTGGAATGCGTGTCTTTACAAAAGTAACTAGCACACAAAACTAATCTGTCCTGAATGCATAAAACAATCACTAAAAGGTCCATTACTTCAAACTTATTCCATCTGATTAAACTTGAAACACTAACATTTTGTGCGTTTCTAATAGTTTTTGAAGTCATGAAAGATGTGTCACAATAGTTGGATTGTTAGTCAAATTGTATGCATATTTTCCCCAGCTTTTGATGTGTGTTATGTAAACTACAACTAAGATGGTACTAACGTATATTGACACAAATATAAGACAGTATTTTTACCCCTCGCAGAAGTCTGAAAAAAGCTGTTGTTCTATATGCAGGGCCTTTAAACTTCTACATTCCAACCAGTAGGTCAATCAATCCCAGTTTATTTGTATAGCCCTTAATCACAAGTGCCTCTAAGGGCTTCACAAACCACAACAACATGCCGTGATCTGAGCCCACATCCGGGCAAGGAAAAACTCTAAAAGCCCAAGCTGGGAAAAAGAATTAGGTGGCGAGTCAGAGCTTTTCTTCTTGTCACTCACAAAAACTACAGACTGGTAACAATGCCAATTCTTTTTTTAATGTCTTTGATTATTTTTCCACATAAAATATCTTTAAAAAAACAACAGTTTTAGTCTTTTATTTATTTCAATATATAATAATATATAAAACAATAACAATAACCGGTATTGATGATAATCACAGTAAAACTCCTGAGGGTTAGTGTTACCGTTTTAATTAAAATGATCAAATATATCAAATAATATCAAAAAACAGTGATTGATAACTGATATACATACGATGTAAAGAAAGAGCTAAGAGCAAAATTACATTCGGAAAATAATATTGTCAGTGTGTGTTAATATTAGACAATACTGTACACGGAGCTTGTTATCTGAATATCATGTTCTTCATGTTCAACGTCCTGACATAAAATATTTTAATCTAAAAGAACCTTCTGATGTCTTGACATCTCACTAATTAGCAATGTAACAATTAAACAAAAACAAATTGTGAATGATTTTTTTCCCCCATAGTTGATAAAGATGTTATGATATTGACAGTTTCCAAATCAAAGCTTGGCCATAACCTGGAATAGACTCTTCACTTCAGAGTCTCTGCCGTACTGACAGTACTTCTTCAGTTTTTACTACATTCTAGAGATCGACCCACTATCGGCCAATACTAATAAAAAAAAAAGGAAGATACCATGTATTGGTATCTGTAATTTTTTTTTTTTTAGCAGATACAATATGTACACATGATACCAGTATTTAGTTGAAAAAAAACATGAAGAAATTCAAACTTTGTGTAAATATCTTGACAAATAGGAGACTTATTGTATTAGTAAAGAAGTGCAGGCATCAGCTAACACATTTGCATACTTTCTGTTAAAATCTAGGAAAGAATTATGTCAGCCATCTTGAAAAGTTCAATGTTCGCAATATTTCAGGATTTCTCACGAGGTAAACCTACATTGTATTAAATCCATAAACTGCTACAAACGTATATAAAATTGATGGCAGGTTATTGTGATGTAAAGAAATCCCATATTTTTACCAATTTTCCCAGGAGAATTCCCATATTACAAAATGTTGATGCTCCTCTTGTTTATGAAATCCCTTAATGTGTTTTGGTGCTAAATAACCACAACATTGCTACAAGTCCGACATTTAATTAAAAAATACAACTTAAAGGCTTGTCCAACTGTTTACTGATGTATACTTCAGGTATTCATATTTGAGCTAACTTTTACTGCAAATGAATATCGGCTCCAAATATCTGTTATCGGCCTCCTTGACTATCGTATTTTCTGAACTATAAGACACTACTTTTTTTCCCAAGCTTTGAACCCTGCAGCTTATACAAAGGTGCTGTTAATCTCTGGATGTTTTTTTCCGCTAACGGCTAAATTATGGAATGGATAAAGCAAAGAAATCAAACAATGTACTGATCCACTTTAAGTAACTTTTTAAAATCAAGCTTTTACAATGCACAAGGAAGAAGAATCCTGATAAACATCATGAATCCTATTAAAAAAGGAGAACATATAATGTATAATATTATATGTTCAATGACTCTTCTGTTTTGTGTGATCAACCGTTTTACTGCCGTGTTACAGGATTAAGTTGATTAAGTTCAAGTTTATTCACAATACCATATAACAATTTACAATAGTAGTGAATATCATCATTTAAAGATGTTGGTACGTGAAAGGGTCCCCCAAATAAGCTAGAAGAAGCTTTTGACAGGGGGTCCAGAGGACAGTATATACATGGAATGATGAAACATGGTAGCAAGCACAACAACAACAAAAAAAGAAAAAAAAAAAGGCATCATTTGTAAACAATTAATGTATGTAAACAAACCTTTACAGAATCTTGCTATGTAAATATCTCATTTCACCTGCGACTTATATTTTGGTGTGGCTAATATATGGAAAAAATATTGTTTTCTTCAAAAATTTAGTGGGTGCGGATTATAGTCTGTAAAGTAGGATAATGATCGTTATTGGTCTTGGAAAAAATATGTACTACATTCATATACTTTTTTTCTCGAAGGCTTGATTCCCTTGTAATTTACCAACTTCTCCAATGGGAGAGCAACTACCGTATTTTTCGGAGTATAAGTCGCACCGGAGTATAAGTCGCACCTGCCGAAAATGTATAATAAAGAAGGAAAAAAACATATATATGTCGCACTGGAGCCCGGCCAAACTATGAAAAAAAACTGCGACTTATAGTCCGAAAAATACGGTACATACTTTGTTTACTTGCATATTAAACGGCGTGAGAACCATCCTAAAGGTGTCAGCTGGGCTACGTTGTACAACTTTTGTTTTAATATAGATGTTTTAAATGTTTTTTTTTACTTATGGTACATTACTTGTGCAGAACAGGGTGCCACTCTTGTGCATATATACTGTAAATGTACATGTAAATATATTGTGTTTCTCCAGTTCAGCATAAGGTAGACTTTAAGTACAACCATTCATCCAAATGTGATGCAGTAGGGGCAGCACAGACAGTGGTGGATGTGCTGAGCTGATGTTGAGCCCTGTAATTTAGTGTCATTGAGTGGGTTAATCCCCTCAGAGACTGCAGGCCAAAGCCTCAGCTCATCAGCACAGTCAAGGAGTAGCGTTTCCATCAACACACACACACACACTCTATGGCTACCTTAGCATCAGCACAGTGGGCCATCTCAGTGCTGCGGGTCACTCAGCCGCTGTTGACGCAGGGGAACATTAGTTCCTCTGTAGTTCCCAATGTGAGATTCTAATTGTGTCTACAGAGACTTTTTTTTTTTTTTTTTTTTAAATGTCTGTATTTTCGGGTACAAGATGCAAGAAGCAAAGTGGGGGAAGTGTTGCAGACAGGAGGATGATGATGATATCGAAGTGTGTAAATTGAATGTGGAGATGGAGCGCCGCGCGCGTGTGTGTGCAGCGTGGCTGATAGAGCTCCCCCTCGCTCTGCACTTCCACTATTTAATTGCATGAAAGGGAAGGCAGGGAGATTGCACAAGCCTGGCGGTGAGAGCGAAGAGAATGGATTTAGAATGTATTAGTATTGGCAGCAAGGTGCCGGCGGTGGGAGGCTGCACTGGGCCCCCCTGGGCCCTTCATGGAAAGTGCAGGTGAGCTGTGACACCTTCAGCCCCCTCCACTCTCTTCTTAGGAGTGTACTTTCCTGTCAGAAAAGGCCCTTCTAACTGTGCCGGGGTCCCCACATGGAGACGTTTTCCCTTATCGCGATGTTTACAGGGAACGGCGATTTGCCGCACGCCTCGCTGGAGCCGGACCCCACTGTTCCACTTTTTTAAGTGTGATTGGACGGCCCGGCTCATGTTATATCTCCACCTGGGTTGGAAAGGCTTGATATTTCCTGAGCCTTGGAGAAAAAAAAAAAGTGGCGCAAATCACCACTGGAGTCTTAAAAGCATGAGGAATTGTCAGATCTTAATGCTGAAACACCGATAGCCTTTTTTTGGCACAATAGTTGATATTGTTGACGAGCTCCCATTGATTGAAGCCATTGTCCCTTGCCGATCTCACCTCACAGGCATTTCCATTTGTGCAACTGCATGACTGTAATGCATCCTCTCTACAGCATAGTGTCTGAAGCTCATCCCCACTGTGTTAACCGAGCCGCTTGTCATGTCAAACAGCTGATAGCTGACTGATGTTCTCTGCTTTACAGCCCCCAAGCATTGCATGATGTAACCGGCAGAAACAGATCCTTTCTCATTGGCATTGTTTGTCCAAGGCTTGCATGAATTTGGGTCATCTATGGCTTAGACGGAAACGTTACATAAAATATATTCGTATATCCCGCGCAAACACGGCCTGACAAGCGGTTTTCCCAGGCTAAAGCGGGGAGATTCGTTGCTAGCGTAGTAGCAGCAGCACCTCCGCCGCCTTATTTGAACCCTCCCCTCGGGATGTCTGTATGCTAAAGGGGCACTCTCACTGTGAATACGATTAGTCTGCCTCCGAGTGTACAACATGCTTACGCCACTTGACTTTGAAACAGCGTTGATTTGGAGCATTGCTGGGGAATAATGCTTTGGCTGGGGTTTATGCGATGGTTGTTACGGGGGAGCCCGGCCTCGTCCGCATGCATGTTTTTAGGCGAGAGCGGTATTTTGGATAAAGCTGTAAGCCGCTTACAGCCGTGGAGAGAGGTGATTACAGGGCCCACCTCCATAGCAGTGACTGGGAGGCAACTTTTAGGTCAGTGGTACCACGGCTGCAACAGCGGGCCACACACTCCCACCTCTACAACTCCCTAAACAAGCCCGACCGTCTAAAATCAGGCATTCATATATTCAGCTGCACAATATTTGCTTGCTTAGCAGGACTTGGCATAGCACAGTAACTTAGAACTGACAATCATTTTAATGCAGCAACCATGCCCTAACTGATATCACAGGTACATCCTGATAACTATACAAGCAAAGAGCCTGTATTAAACTGTTACATCTTGTTATTACGACGCAACTGCACACTTTCAGTGACAGTGTCTTCTGTGAAAAATAATACAATATATGGCGTATTAATATTATACATATAGTAATTGCTATTGCACCATTAGAAAACAATCAAAAATATTGCAATACTGTATATCAATATATTGTCCCATCCATAGATTATCGATACCTGAGGTATGTGTTAGATACTGTACTGGATGAGGACATTGGACTGGTGTTTTGATACTGTACCGTTAGATAACAATGCAGTATATTGTAATTGTCATGATAGCTTGGACTGTATTAATCGTTTTTGTATTTCTTGTCCAGCGCTCTTATTTTTATTTCCACTTCCTCTTTGCCTCCACCACTTCTCTAGTTTGACACTGGTTCCTTCAATCAATCAATCAATCAATCAATCAATCAAAGTTTATTTATATAGCCCTTAAAGGCCTACTGAAACCCACTACTACCGACCACGCAGTCTGATAGTTTATATATCAATGATGAAATCTTAACATTGCAACACATGCCAATACGGCTGGGTTAGCTAACTAAAGTGCAATTTTAAATTTCGCGCGAAATATCCTGCTGAAAACGTCTCGGTATGATGACGCCTGCGCGTGACGTCACAGATTGTAGAGGACATTTTGGGACAGCATGGTGGCCAGCTATTAAGTCGTCTATTTCCATCGCAAAATTCCACAGTATTCTGGACATCTGTGTTGGTGAATCTTTTGCAATTTGTTCAATGAACAATGGAGACAGCAAAGAAGACAGCTGTAGGTGGGAAGCGGTGTATTGCGGCCGACTGCAGCAACACAAACACAGTAAACATTGTTTACATTCCCGGAAGATGACAGTCAAGCTTTACCATTGGCCTGTGGAGAACTGGGACAACAGACTCTTACCAGGAGGACTTTGAGTTGGATGCGCAGACGCGGTACCGTGAGTACGCATGCAGCTGCGGCTTCCAAACATTTGGTCGCTTGCCCGTACGTGCGTGCCGCTATGTGCATGTCACGTACGTAACTTTGGGGAAATATATGTGCTGTATAAACTTTGGGGAGGTGAACGGTACTTTGGGCTGTGGGATTGAGTGTGTTGTGCAGGTGTTTGAGTTGTATTGGCAAGTTATATGGACGGGAGGGGGGAGGTGTTTGTTATGCGGTATTAATTTGTTGCATATTAAATATAAGCCTGGTTGTGTTGTGGCTAATAGAGTATATATATGTCTTGTGTTTATTTACTGTTTTAGTCATTCCCAGCTGAATATCAGGTCCCACCCGCCTCTCACAGCATCTTCCCTATCTGAATCGCTCCCACTGCCCTCTAGTCCTTCACTCTCACTTTCCTCATCCACAAATCTTTCATCCTCTCTGTCCGAATCGCTCTCGCTGCTGGTGGCCATGATTGTAAACAATGTGCAGATGTGAGGAGCTCCACAACCTGTGACGTCACGCTACTCGTCTGCTACTTCCGGTACAGGCAAGGCTTTTTTATCAGCGACCAAAAGTTGCAAACTTTATCGTCAATGTTCTCTACTAAATCCTTTCAGCAAAAATATGGCAATATCGCGAAATGATCAAGTATGACACATAGAATGGACCTGCCATCCCCGTTTAAATAAGAAAATCGCATTTCAGTAGGCCTTTAATCACAAGTGTCTCAAAAGGCTGCAGAAGCCACGATGACATCCTCGGCTCAGATCCTTCACCTGTCCCTGATTGACAATCAGGGCACACCGGTCTCTGGTTGCCAATCAGGATGCTGGACGGGGCTGCATTATTCTGCTTTGTACCTCAACGTGCGGCCTAATGTTCCCTATGCTTCCTGTGTCTGGTTGCTTTTATTCGTGCAGTTCCCTGCGCCAAGACTTTTGTGTTCTCTAGGGATGTAACAATAAACGGTATTTATGATAACCGCGGTAAAACCACCCAAAATGAGTATTACCGTTTTAAATTAAAATATCGAAAAACAGTGACTGCACATTGATAAACTCACAGACTTACTGGCGCCAGATGTTAGTTTAAATGCTACAAGAAAACAAGAGACCTTAACTAGGGATCGACCGAGCGGATTATCGGCGCAGATATTTGGCATTTTGACGTATATTGATATCGGCCTTCTTTTATCGGTATTGCTGGGATGTTAAGGCGCCACGTCCGGCTCACGTCCCTCCAAATGAATACACGTGCAGGAATTTTCAAAATGGGGTCCCTGACCCCATCAAATCATAAAAATTGGGTCCCACAGTAAATTTATGGGGTCCCACTTGTTTTGTAACCGTTTTGAAAACAAATGATAAATGTATGCATTATCCTATTATATCAATAGAGAAGCGAGTGCAGCGATGTGAATACAAGAACAACACGTAATGTACAGATGAGCAAAAGCATTCACATGTTACACCAACAGCATTTTTGACAATCAGCATGATCGTAAGAATCCACATTTTGTATCATTGACATCGCAAATAACACGGAAGTGCTGCCGCTGTCTGAGCAAGGAACAGAGCTCCGCCCCAATGCGCACTCTCGCGGCGGGGGATACAAAATATTTCAGGGATACAGAATTTCCCACGACACCAGCAAATATGAACAAAACAAAACACCAGCGTAAAGCGATAATCAATAAAAAAACAAGCAAACCAAAGTTTTGACCTGGAGAAGACATGGTCTGTAAAGAATTTAAAAACTAAAAAAATCTGCGTCCCGGGGACGCGCGAACTTCCGGAAATGAGCGTCCTTTTTGATTTCAATGCGTAAAAAGACACAACATGGTTACAAGGCGCCATTTAACGATTTTCGAAGAAAAAAAGGCCATTTGCTTGTGTTGTTTTCGGCTGTCCGAATCGTTCAAAACGCATAAAAGATAAACGTTTCTTCAGACGAGAAAAGCAGCGCACATAGTTTAAGGGAGCAGAGTCGAAGAATGCATGAGTTGCAGTGATCACTCCATTAAAGGTTTGTTAAACAAACCTTTAATAAATGTTAAAAGTATATCAAACAATGTTAAAAGTATATCAAACAAACTTTGTTTGATATACTTTTAACATTTATTATTTCCCATTGAAGTATTATCTTGATATTAGTTGTATTTCTTAAACACGTGTTTGCTACGAGTGTTTCAAAAAGCACCAACACAGCGAGTCTAAATAAAAGAAAGCAAATTTCAACAAAAGAGTTAAGTTTTTACCAACGGCAGCAATCCTAAAAGAAGCTTTCAGCAGATACACAATGTTGACATCTATAGTTATGTTGTGATTAAAATGAGGAAAAACACTCGTAAAGGGCGCGTGCAACAGCAACAAACATCAGTAGACGCTAAGTTAAATCATGCAATGCAATCTTACCCGAGCAAAAACAATGCATATTTATCCGTGGTCGGGGGTGGGAGGGGCGTGGTTAAGAGGGGAGGAGTATATTTACAGCTAGAATTCACCATGTCAAGTATTTCATATATATATATATATATATATATATATATATATATATATATATATATATATATATATATATATATATATATATATATATATATAAATAAGAGAAATACTTGAATTTCAGTGTTCATTTACTTACACATATACACACACATAACACTCATCTACTCATTGTTGAGTTAAGGGTTGAATTGTCCATCCTTGTTCTATTCTCTGTCACTATTTTTCTAACCATGCTGAACACCCTCTCTGATGATGCATTCTGCTTCGTCTCCTTGTTGTGTGTGCAGTTGTGCACTGCACTCTCTAAAAGCCCTAGATGTTATTGTCACATATGCATGTACAGTAGATGGCAGTATTGTCCTGTTTAAGAGTGTCACAACATTGCTGTTTACGGCAGACAAACTGCTTTACGGTAGACAAAAACTTGACTGCTGTTGTGTGTTGTTACCACGGTGGGAGGATGTTAATGAAACTGCCTAACAATAAACCCACATAAGAAACCAAGTACTCCCCCTCCATCATTCTACAGTTATAACGTGATTGGGCAGGCACGCTGTTTATATTGTGGGAAAGCGGACGTGAAAATAGGCTGTCGACACGTCACTCAGGTCTGCATGAATTTCGGGAGATTTTCGGGAGAAAATTTGTCCCGGGAGGTTTTCGGGAGAGGCGCTGAATTTCGGGAGTCTCCCGGAAAATCCGGGAGGGTCGGCAAGTATGGCATTCACACACAGCATAAAAAGATTGGTGGACAAAATGAGACAAAGAATGAGTGGCATTAAACATGTCGTTCTCTGGCATCGTTGAAGAAAGTTAATGATTGATTGATTGAAACTTTTATTAGTAGATTGCACAGTACAGTACATATTCCGTACAATTGACCACTAAATGGTAACACCAGAATACGTTTTTCCAACTTGTTTAAGTCGGGGTCCATGTTAATCAATTCATGGTAAAGATACATTATACATGTAAACAAGCTACGGTGACCGCCAAAATTAGTAGGACAAAACGGTGCTCGCCAAATACCGTCATCATGTTTATTATAAACAGTGGGATTTTTAACAATTAGGGAGGTTTGTGTCCTGTTGTCCCCCTACAGAAACCCTGTTAAAACAAAAATAAAATTTTCCCCCCATCTTTTTCTATTTTCATACATTTTTAAAAAAGCTCCAGGGAGCCACTAGGGCAGGTTGCAGACCCCCCGGCCTAGACAATATCAATAGCTGGGGTAGGCATACTGTATGAATACTGTACTGTGATATAACAATGTTGCAGTATTTCTATTTTGTGCTAACCTCAGTGACAATATGAGTGGTGTATTGATACTGTACTGTGATAGAAGAATATTTTGTCCCACTCTTAAATCTTATCCATATCTGTGAGATAAAACCGGGATGACAAATGGCTGCATTGTCCCTGCACCAATTGCTTAACGATGACAGATGGCAGCAGTGGCGTTGGTGGCACTGCTCTGCAACATTTTCTCTCACAAAACCTCCATCACGGTCAGATAAAGGTAGTGTGAAGTGGGGATTGTCTATCAGTGACCCTGCAGTAAACAGTGCGTGAAAGCAACTGGAGTATGACCTCGTGTGCCATGTGCCATCATAAAAGGAGCCGCAATGAATGCAACCTCGTGCTTTTGAAATAATGAACACCTGAGCAGATTGGAAGCAGCTCAATTAACGTCGGCGGCAGTCACAAGGACAAGGCAGGCATGCAGCTCGTGCCCTGTCCCTCCCGCCCTCCTTTTGTTCACAAACAAAAGCATCCTGCACATATTCATCCGAGCGATTACAAAACAAATAATGAGTCATTGTTTCAAAGTTAGATAATCATTGGTTTTCCTATCTGATGGCAATGCATACTGTGCATATATCTCTGCTGACAATGTAAGTACAGTGTTAATAATGGGTAAAACATTAGTCTTTATAATATTACCACACTATTACTATTGCACTATACACTCAATGAACATTGTTGCACCACACGGTCTAATGAGATTTGATTAGTTTTATTGTATAGTATTTGCAAACAACCATATTTGTATTATCAAGACTTCCAACATTTCTGTGTTGCCCATTTTAAGCCAGTTTAGCCAATGAGTAAACAAAAGGAATTATAATGGAAGTTATGTATTCCAATAAAAATACAAATTTATGATGGCATATGAATATGATAAATGGGTAACACTTTAGTATGGGGAATATATTCACCATTAATTAGTTGCTTATTAAAGCAACAAAGACTTAATTTAGAGTTATTTGGACACTAGGAAAGAATTTAATCCATGATATCTAGGGGTGTAACGGTACGTGTATTTGCATTGAACCGTTTCGGTACGGGGGTGTCGGTTCGGTTCGGAGGTGTACCGAACGAGTTTCCACACGGACATATTAAGTAGCGTAACGCTCGTTGTGTAAACAATGCACACCGAGGCACAACACACGGCATGCTAGCAGCTAACAGGCTACGATAGACTGACCATACGTCCTCTTTTCACCGGACATGTCCTCTTTTGCGGAGCTGTCAGGGCGGAGTTTCTTAAATGCCTCGAATGTCCGGCATTTTGAGTTAGGGTTGTGTGTATTTTCAATGTACGTTCAGGGTTGAGAAGGGGTTACAAACAAAACAAATTGTGCGTGCAGCAGCATTCGTGAGGGAGGGGCAGAGACAGAGAGCGAGAGAGTTATGATAAATGCGCATACGTCGCCAGGCTCTGCTTTTTATCCATAGATTTATCAGCTTAAATTTTGTATTATCTATAGCAGGGGTGTCAAAAGTGTGCTCCGGAGGCCATTTGTGGCCCACAGCTAATGTTATAAAGGCCCACGGCTCTAAAAATACTATTAAAATAAACAAAAACATAACACAAGTGAAATAAAAAAGCTTAAAGGTTAAATGTAATTTAGAAAAAGTTGCAATGTTGACTAATAAAACAAAGCTGTTTTATTTTCTTTCAAACTGCCATTGCTCAAAACATAATATTGAATCAAAATCAATGTTATTATGAATTATTGACCTATCCAAGGTTCGGATTACTTCACATCAAATATTCCAGTAAGAAAAATATTTTTGGTGGAAGATTTTGCAAATTTATATATATTTTGTTGTTGTTTTCTTACTGTAAAGAAAATGAACCGGACCGTGACATCTAGACCGAGCTGTACCGTTACACCCCTAATGATATCCCTTAAAAAGGCAAATGGATGGCACAAAAAGCCAAAAGGCTTGTTTCCATTGTGGTCCATTAAATATTCATCACATTTGATACATTCAATAATAAAATATATATAATCTGTAACATGTATATAAAAAATTACGTTAAAAAAATGGATACATTATGTACATATACACAGTATACATGTCAGGTGATTTGAAAAACAATATATACAAAAAAAGGGGGCTGGGGGGTGTATATACACTATGTACATGACATTATGTACATGACTATGCACATGTTGATGTACATGTTAGGGTTACTAATAAGCAATAATTCTGAGGTTATTGAGGGAACACTCTTAATTAATGGCTTACTGGTTGTATAATAAGGCCATGCAGAATAAGGCATTAATAAGTACTTAATAATGACTAATTAAGAACCAATATGTTACTAATTTGCATGTTAATAAGCAACTAATTAATGGTGAATATGAGTTCCCCATACTAAAGTGTTACCGATAAATGTAATGCCAATTAGCTAAATACATTTTAAACAATTTTTTAGACTAACATCCTGAGATTAATATATTTTTTTTAAATGTAATAATCCTGTTTGTTAGGATTATTTACAGTTTGCAGTTGCGTTGAACTTCACCGCATCATACTGAAAACTACTGAAAGTGAAATTATTATTATTGACATTTAAATTATTATTTTATACCATATTATTGACAACAATACCTATGAAGCTCTTGTGAAATTAAGATTGCTTCATCGGAGCATTATATTCTAAGAGCTTTCGTATTGTATCCTGTTATAGGTGTTATTATACAAATGATACATCTGCATAACAGCTAAATGATGATGTCATTCTTTCATTTCTAAATGTTCTCTTCTATTCTGTGGTTGAACAGGAAGAATCCTCAACAGGTTCTCCAAAGACATGGGCTACCTGGACTCTGTGCTGCCATGGACGTTTGTGGACTTCACCCAGGTGAGTCTTCACCTCGGCAGGTTTGGGTTGCTGGCGCTGCAGCATGGGGAGGCCATTTCATGCCTGGCTAAACCTGCTTTGTGGTGCAGCTCCCCTAATCTGGAAACAATTACTGTGGGATTACCTGCCAGCGCGGCCCAGCGCCTTCGCAGATTTAATAAAAGTGCCTCATAGGCTAGAGGACTGGGGGGTGTAGAGGAGCGGGGGCGTGGCTCCCCCAGTGTGACACAACAGAGGCGGCCTCGTCACAGGCTGTGTACGCAGTCTAAGCAAGAGAAAGGTACCACAGAGGAAATAATGGACACAGGACGATGGCTCCGATACGGAGGGGAAAAGTGGGGAGGGAATGACAAGGACGAGGTGTGAAGAGAAGAGAAGAAGTAAGAGCAGAAGGCGTGTGATGTATCTGGAGGGGTGGAGCTTCAAACATGGCCACAAGGAATAGACAGTGTAGGTCGTATATGTTCACGTAAACATGATTACTTTTCTTTACAACTGACAAGATGCAAACTATGTTTGAGAGCTCTGGAAACTTCTGTGGAGACACCATGGAGGTTTGTGTCTTTATTACAAAAAGCATATTTTTGGACACTGAATTTATGTAACTGAATGTTTCGCGTTTGAATTTATGCTGACAATTTCATTGAATACAAAATGTGTTTAAAAAATTCACTTTATTCAAATACAGTGTTTTAAAATTCAGGCCATGTTTACACTATGGTTATCAAGGTAAATCACACCTAACCTTATCCATGTCCACACAATGCCACCGTTTAAGACCCCTGCCCCTCTCCGTCCGCCAGTGCAACGCGACCTAGTACACATGTGTGGAAAATGCACACGTCATAGTCACATCCAGTGTTGCTTTGTGTGCAAGTTCTTAAATGTAACTTATCTGATCAATATCCAGTGTTGTGGTATTTCAATTAACTGGAATCCAGTGTGCTGTGGGGCCCTATTGTAGTGAATCACACCTGAGACATCATAAATTAATCAAATCTTTTATTAGACACGTAAACAATGTAACATTTTACATCAATCAATCTAGGGATCTAGATATCTGGTCAGGACACTCCTCACTCTTTTGCCTTCACCTTCATTGTCCATTCCTTTTTGGTGACTTTATATTCTTAGGACTTAAACGTTGAGTCGCGACATACATGGCGGACAATAACTGATACAGTCTGCTTTGCCAGTCCAAATGCATTTGGTGTTTTCCGTAGTTAGTCTTCCCTCGACAGCCAGGTAATACAAAGCGCACACTACCTTTTTTATCACATCCACGGGAGCTTGCATTCTCGTTGTCTCCTTCGACAAATGGATGAAGTTTTTCGTTAAGTAGACCTGGACATTGGAAAGTTCTCTTGCCGTCTGAGAAGTGTTGTATCCCAAATAGCTGCAATCGCTTTCTCAAGGTATTCATGTGTGATTTCCACAATCGTCACGGGCATGTCTGGATGACTCGCCATCATATTTCCAGTGTTTACATCCGAGTTCCGAAACCGCTTTATTATGAAGCTGGCTGTGACGTGTTCTTTCTAGCGTCACGTCCTGTGTGGGCACAGTCTTTCTGGCGTCACTTCCTCTCCGAACTCACTTTTTAAACGATCAGAGTCCATACAAAGCTAAGTGCCGGAGATTTAAGAAATACGTGGCTGACTTTTACCCGTGTAAAAATTTGTCCGAGGAGGGGGATCTTAAACGCTGGTTTAGTGTGGCTGAAACGGGGCTTAGGCTAAATAATTATTCGTTTAAGGGGTTAAACGCCATGGCCTCAGTGTGTAAAAATTCAGCGCAGAAAATTTTACCTGAAAACTTGACACTTTCGGCTGCTTCTTAGACAAACTTTAATGATCCACAAGGGAAATTGTTCCACACAGTAGCTCAGTTACAAAGGATGGAAAGTGTAAGGATGGAAAGGACAATGCAGGTATAAAATAGACAAAAAATGTACCGTAGAAGCAATATAAAATATAACATATATGTAATATTTACATAATATCTGTACATAATATATGTACACTATATGATATATATATATATATATATATATATATATATATATAATATATTATTTCTGAGACAGGATCGATTGCTTTCATCTTAATTTACCTGAAGTGGGTCTTGAGTTTTGAAGAAATTAATATTTCTGCACTGAATTGTTATACACTGATTTTTTTCTGCATTGGTGTAAAAAAACGCAAAACATTCAGTTACATAAATTCGTTGTCAAAAAATCTTTCATAATAAAGAATAGAATAGAATGCCTATTATTGTCACTATACACAGGCACAATGAGAAAAACAACTCCTGTATCAGTGCAACAGTCTACAAAATATGCAAAACATAGGAAGAAAATAAAAATAGTGCAAAAGGAGGTAAGGTGCACAGTCCAGTCCTGAGAATGATTTATGTTCAATGTGTTATTTACAGGAAATACATACACCAAGACACAAATAACCTCCAAAGAACACAATGCAATCCACTTTTGCTCAAACTTCAATAATTATTTCCCCATAATAAATAATGGCAGAAGCAATAATCTGTTCCGGTCTCAAACTGTCACCATCACAACTTCTCTATAAACTGTACAGGCAATGGGACCCTTGTTTCGCCCATGTGGCCCAGAATTTCTAGTGGTGGTGCCACAGTATTCAAGTGTTCAAGGAAATTAAAACAACACATTCTTGACTTTTTGTTTAAATCAGTGTTTTTCAACTTTTTCTGAGCCAAGTCACATTTTATTCATTGAAAAAACCTAGAGGCACACAACCAGCAGAAATCATTGAAAAATTAAACTTTGACAATAAAAAGTTGTTTTCGCAATTGTTGGATATGAATTCAAACCATAACCAACCAACTCTTGTCTCATAGTAGGTGTGCTGTCATGACCTGTCACATCACGTTGTGACTTATTTTGAGATTTTTGACGTTTTCCTTTTGTGTCGTGTTTTAGTTCTTGTCTTGCGCTCTTATTTCGGTGGCTTTTCCTGTTTTTTGGTATTTTCCTGTTGCAGTTTCATGTCTTCCTTGAACGCTAGTCCCCACACCTGCTTTGTTTTGCCAATCAAGACTACTTAAATGTGCGGACGCTATCCTTCTTTGTGGGAACATTGTTGATTGTCATGTCATGTACGGATGTACTTTGTGGACGCCGTCTGCTCCACGCGCTGAAAGTCTTTGCTGTTGTCCAGCAGTCTGTTTTTGTTTACTTTGCAGCAAATTCAGTTTTAGTTTCTTTTTGCATAGCCATCCCTAAGCTTCAATGCCTTTTCTTAGCAGCACTCGCCCTTTGTTTATTTCTGGTTTAAGCGTTAGATACTTTTTTACCTACACGCTGCCTCCCGCATATTGTGATCACGACACGACGTGTTCCCAACATCTACAAAGCAATTAGCTACCTTTTGCCACCTACTGATATGGAAGAGTAATACACGGTTACTCTGCCGAGCTCTAGACCAGTGGTTCTTAACCTGGGTTCGGTGAGTCGGCCTCAGGGGTTCGGCGGAGCCTCCGCCGCAGAGGTCGAGACACACCCGACTCATCATGTAAATAACTTCTCCCTATCGGCGTATTACGGATACGGCAACAGCAGAAGTCACACTGATTTGCAGGTGTGTAATTTGTTATGAGTTCATGCACTGTGTTGGTTTTGTTCTTTGAACAAGGTGATGTTCATGCATGGTTCATGTCGTACACTGGTAAAAAAAACATGAATTTGTCTTGAATTTGAAAAAAATATATATATATTTTTCACTAAAGGGTTCGGTGAATGCGCATATGAAACTGGTGGGGTTCGGTACCTCCAACAAGGTTAAGAACCACTGCTTTAGACAGTACAGACACTCAACAACGGCACATTATTTGGTTATTATAATTACTGGTTTGCAAAAAATATTTGAAACCCAAGTAGGTGAAATGACAATCTCCCACGGCACACCAGACTGTATTTCACGGCACACTAGTTGAAAAACACTGGTTTAAATAACTAAATGGACCAGCGCATTGAGAGCTTTAAATGCCAGTCTGCTTGCTTTATGGAACTTTTGAGTTTATTCTATTTGTTCTCATGTGTTTTTATGTTTTATAAAATTGTATTAATGTTAAAGAGGTAAATATCTTGTGTATTTGTGTCAATTTCATAGCCAACTGCGCTACCGGTATATGAGTCACATTTATTCAAAGCAGGAGGCAAGAGGTTGTGTTTTGGTCATTGTTTATATCAGTGTGTTACACAGAAATGACATAACCTATGTCTAGTAAAAGTTGTACTTTTTTTTTCGAACAAGACAGAAAACCTTAGAAAACAATTGGACCATAGAGCTGTTAAAGTCCACTTGCATAAGGTAACCTGCTCAGTGGCCTAGTGGTTAGAGTGTCTGCCCTGAAATTGGTTGGTCGTGAGTTCAAACCCCAGCCGAGTCATACCAAAGACTATAAAAATGGGACCTATAACCTCCCTGCTTGGCACTGAGCATCAAGGCTTGGAATTGGGAGTTAAATCGCCAAAAAGATTCCTGGGCGCGGCCACCGCTGCTGCTCACTGCTCACTCACCTCCCAGGGGGTCAAATGCAGAGGATAACCTCACTACACCTACTGGTACTTTAACTTTTTAAAGTGAGCAAGAGATCCAACAGAGTCAGTAGCTGGCTTGCTGTGTGTGGAGGTTGGCACCCGTTTTGTGATGTACACTACCACCACCTATAGGATTAGATAGGAACAGCATGGCCATGTATGTTATGCTTCTGATTGGCTGTGGACTGATATGAACAGATGATCCCAGTCTGGGATCTGTTTGCGTATGGACCTTTGTTGGACCACATTACAAGCTCTGTGCACATTAGACTTAGACTTCCTTTTATTGTCATTCAAATTTGAACTTTACAGTACAGATAAGAATGACATTTCGTTGCACTAGCTTGTTGCAGTGCAGGATAAAAGAGCAATAATGTGCAGATATAAATAAATAGATTACTGTACAGATAAATATATTGCACTTTTGCATATTCATCCACGTTTATGGATGTATGTTATTGTCTTTATATTCCAGCAAGTTAATCCATTTTTGGAGGGAATTGAGGGGATTATTATGATGCGTTCAAGAGTGTTACGGCCTGAGGGAAGAAGCTGTTACAGAACCTGGAGGTTCTGCTACATTTGGCCTAATGCTCTGCTGGTCTTATGCCTGGTAGCCAAGGGCCACCCTGACGCAAAGTCAGGTTAGGTTACCGCCACCGTCTCCCACGAAAGCCTGCGGAGATGCGCCAGCTCATGCACCTCGCCCCACAAAGAAGGGAATGTTCGCCGCACAATTTGAGGTAGAGGAGCAGGCGTGGCTCCTTGGTTAGGGCCAAAGAATGGAACAAAGGCGCGGTGAAAACGAATCCCCCCTACCACAATGCCTGAGTGATGTTTGTGGCAGATACCCATCTCCCTGTAGACAAAAGCCATCTTAAATGCTGAAAGCACAAAAGATTATACGAACAAAAGCTTTTTTTGTCCACTTCATTTTGATAAGGTGAATAATGGCAGGGGTAAAATAATAACTTTAAGAGAAGGGCCCCGCGGGTGTCGTTGAAAGCAGTGAGACTGTACAAGGGAGTGAAAACACATGTATACATCTCACCTGACTCACTGCACCACCGAGTGGTAGTGGTCGTTTTTATCAGGAAGTAAATGGGTTATACTCGTATAGTGCTTTTCTACCTTCAAAGCACTTTGACACTATTTCCACATTCACCCATTCACACACATTCACACACTGATGGCGGGAGCTGCCACGCAAGGCCCTAACCACGACCCATCAGGAGCAAGGGTGAAGTGTCTTGCTCAAGGACACAACGGAGGTGACTAGGTTGGTAGAAGGTGGGGATCGAACCAGGAACCCTCAGGTTGCTGGCACGGCCACCCTCCCAACCTCGCCACAAGACAAACGTGTCCGTGCAGAAGTTGGTGAAGGTGACAACCAAATATGCGCAGGCCAAAGGTGGCATTTTTTGGACAAAGCTCTTTTGTTTGGGGCTGCTCGGCGCTCTTGTTTGCAGGTGTCTTCCATAGATCATTAATGCTTTTAGGAAGGAAGGTTTTCCCTCTTTTTTCCTCCCTTTAAATCAAAGCAGAAAAGCTGCTGATCCTGACTATTGTTGCTCATTCCTGCGAGGACATTTCCCCCCATAGTCTTTGTCTAAATGGTTGTCAGGCGGGAATAAAGTGAAACTTCATAAACAAAGCCCTAACTGGTTTATCTCTCTCTATAGGGAGAGTCCGTTTTTTTTCTTCCTGTGAGGGGATTTGCACCGCAGCCTCCCCTTTTATGGTGAAGTAAGCACTTTAGCAGCGCCCCTCCTATACCCACCCAACAAGGGGATTCCCCCAACCTTGTTACACCCACACCGGCCCCTATTTTATTTTTTGAAACAGGTCTTATTTTGCTGTAATTTAGTATATTGAAAAGACGAGTCTTCCTGCCGGTGCTTTTTTTAAGGCCAGGCGACAAAGACAGAAATGTCAATTAAAAACACCTCAGGCTTTGTGGACTGTTAGCTTTTGTGCGGACTTGACCTTTAAATCCCAGGTTGCCTCTGTTTTCCCAGAGGGGCCAGGACAATAATGATGGGTGTGCAGAGAGGGGTCTTTCAGTGCAGGATTTTTGTGTGAGAGTTTTTGACCAGTCACAATAACTTTAGGCTCCAGCTACTATATAAATATCAGGAGATACTTAAATCAATATTGGGCTGGAATCAAGTGTGATTCTATTTGCCCTTCTTTGGTTGAATCCATGCTTCCACCATATGGAAAGTTTTTTGTTCCTTCTGCACAAAGCAATGTCCATAAAATCATGCTTGGATGACTTTGGTGTGGAAGAACTTAACAAGAAACACCATTCGTATGAACAGGAACAAATTTTGAGTCCACAGGTCCTCTGACCTTACATGTTCTTTTGGATGAATAGACACAATTTCCCACTGACACAATCTTTGAAGAAAAGCAAAAACTGTTCTAGCAGACGATTTAACTTCAACGTAGACAGCTGCATTGTGCCCTCCTTTCCCTTACAATTGAACCTGAACATATGAAGTTTAAAGAGGAACTTTTGGGGAATTCTGTCTTATCATTCACAATCCTTCTGTAAGACAAGAACACATATTTAAATTTTTTTTAATGCATTCTAACTCGTAAATGCGAGCAAAAGTCTGCTTAAAATGAAACCTGTAAAAGTCGTTCTATTCTGTCTATAAAGCGCTTGAAAAAACATCCAAACACTTCCATCAAGGTTTTATTTTATGTACACGCTGTAAGTATATATGTAATGTAGTAACAGGCACATTAATAATACCATTTGTGTACTTTACTAATTGTAGGTTTACACGTACATATTCATTTCACAAACACATCACAACTAGGAATGTCCGATAGTGGCTTTTTGCCGATATCCGATATTGTCCAACTCTTTAATTACCGATACTGATATCAACCAATACCGATATCAACCGATATATACAGTCGTGGAATTAACACATTATTATGCCTAATTTGGACAACCAGGTATGGTGAAGATAAGGTACTTTAAAAAAAATAAAATAAAATAAAATAAGATAAATAAATTAAAAACATTTTCTTGAATAAAAAAAGAAAGTAAAACAATATAAAAACAGTTACATTGAAACTAGTAATTAATGAAAATTAGTCAAATTAACTGTTAAAGGTTAGTACTATTAGTGGACCAGCAGCACGCACAATCATGTGTGCTTACGGACTGTATCCCATGCAGACTGTGTTGATATATATATTGATATATAATGTAGGAACCAGAATATTAATAACAGAAAGAAACAACCCGTTTGTGTGAATGAGTGTGAATGGGGGAGGAAGGTTTTTTGGGTTGGTGCACTAATTGTAAGTGTATCTTGTGTTTTTTATGTTGATTTAATAAAAAAACAAAAAACAAAAAACAAAAACAATACCGATAATAAAAAAAAACGATACCGATAATTTCCGATATTACATTTTAACGCATTTATCGGCCTGCCGATATTATCGGACTTCTCTAATCATAACGTTCGCTTTTTCTTTCAACATTACTGATTAATACTCACTGCAGACTTCATGAAATCCGACAAACACAACACAACATCACTTACAGTACAATGACTGCTCTCACTGGGATGTTGATACATTCCAGTTTAGAAAAATAATGACTCATAACCCTCGCAAAGAAAAAAGCGGTGGAACCAAGTGTCTTTTCATGTATTTTTCACTATTATGTAGGTACTAATTGGCTGTCAAAGTTGATCACTTTGTCAGATTATGTCCTAATTTTTCTATCATACAGGGAAGAGGAATGATTTATGATCTAGACCAGGGGTGTCAAACTAATTTTAGATCGGGGGCCACATGGAGAAAAATCTACTCCCAAGTGGGCCGGACTGGTAAAATCATGATAACTTAAAAATAAAGACAACTCCAGGTTGTTTTCTTTGTTTAAAAGTAGAACAAACACATTCTGAAAATGTACAAATCATAATGTTGTTTTTTTGTTTTTTTTACACTTACATGTTGCGGTTAATAGCATTCTATCTTTATTTATCGTTATTTATATTTTCTGAATAAATTATGTGATAATGTTCATCAGTCATTGGTGTTAATTTTCAATCTATGAAGATAAAAACAATCATATCAAAATCAAATTACAGTGTTATTTATGTAGTTGGATCATTTTCCTCGACTGATGTACTATAACATCATGTGGTTTGTTTTGTACATATGTAGCATCATCTACAAAGATACAAAGAATTGCTATTTCGCCTTCCAGTGGACACATTTACAACAGCAGTTTCTTTCATTCCAAAATTTTAGGTTAATTCTTATACTTATCAAACTCATCCCGCGGGCCGGTTAAAACCTGTTCGTGGGCCGTACGTTTCACACCCCTGATCTAGACTAAACTTTCCTGAGCTCCGAAGTTCCGAAGCAGCTCACCAGCTGATGTCAATACAGCAGCATAAGCTAGTGATTTCTGTGATCACGTCGCCGTGGAAAATAGTTTGCCTGTGTTCGCGCTTATAATAACAAAATCCCTAATACATGGTTAATATTCACGTCACGAAATGTAAACAGTATTGTTGCCAGTTTTTGGGTGGTTATTGAGAGGGCTTTATGGACCTGCCATAGACTCCAATGTAAACTGACTTTCATTTATGTTAATTTACGCGTTATAATGCATTAAAAAAGAAAAAAACATGTGTTCTTGTCTCTAATAAAGATTGGGAACTATAGGCAAAATTTCCCCCAAAAAGTGCAGTTCCCCGTTAAATACCGCCACCATATGCGAGTCATTTTCAGCAAAACCATCAAAGGAACTTTACTTCCTGTAGATAATGCCACGACTTTAGTTGAAAGCTTTCATTGAAGGCAAATAAAAGCATACAAATTGTCTCCTAATTCATGCATTAAAGCAATACAGCCTACAGTCATCATTAGAGAGAAAATAGTTGGTGTGTTTGTTCAACCTGCTACAGACACCAACTCAGCAGAGGACACTCACAAAAACACAGAAGAGACATCCATTGTTCAAAAACACTGGCGGGTGGATCTTTTTTCTTCTTGTGTGCGTGTGTGTCTGTATATTGTGGCACATTGTGTGTCAGGCTTCTTCAGCGGCTTTGTGGGATATGAGAAGTGCTGACGTAACCGCGAGGGCTGCGGGATGGGATTTCACCGCCGCTCTTCTCTGGTTCTTTACCACCCCGGTGACAGAAGAAGTCAAGAATGCAGCGCATGGCTTTAGGCGTTCCACAAGTGACTCTGGGAAACAAAGGGGATGGTCCCGTGTGGAAACGTATGCAGTGTGCGGCGACAACAATCCACCATATCGTTACCTGGGTGTCATTCTAGACCCAATGCTTGGCTTTAAAAAAAACATCAAACAGATGTGCCAGAGTCTTAAATACAACATAAAAATGTTCAAATGTATCAGGAATTTGTTAACACTGGAGGCAGCTCAAACTTATTTTAATGCAATGATTATGTCTCGTTTTTTATTATTGTATAACATGTTGGTCCTAGGCAAGCAAAATGACACTGAGGCCATTGGAAACTTTGCACAAACAATCGCTCACTGATTAGTTCTCCAAAAATATAGACTGTTCAATTTAGCTAACATTCAAAGATTAGCATCAATACGAATAGCCCATCGAATCCTAAATAACACTGCACCAGCGCCACTTAAGCACTTTGTCCAGTTTACATCTGCTAAGACAGGGGTCGGCAACCTTTACCAGTCAAAGAGCCATTTTGACCAGTTTCACAAATTATAGAAAACAATGGGAGCCGCAAAATTTTTTTGAAATTGTAAATGAAATAACACTGCATACAAAGTTTTTTTTTTTGCTTTGTGCTATGTTTAAACCAGGGGTCTCAGACACGCTGCCCACACCTTTATATGGAATTCGAAAGCTGGTGCGGCACGCGGGTTTTAAATGAATGGCGCTTGTCAGCGTCATGCGTGCCGTGATGGTACAGCATATAACACCCACTACAACCAGTGTGCCTGTTCAGCCACACGTTGTATGGGGCTTCCGCTTGCTCACGTAGGTGACAGCAAGGCATACTTGCTCAACAACCACACAGGTTACACTGACGGTGGCGGTATAAAAAAAACTTTAACACTCTTACTAATAATGCGCCACACTGTGAACCCACACCAAACAAGAATGACAAACACATTTCGGGAGAACATCTGCACCGTAACACAACATAAACACAACAGGACAAATACCCAGAATCCCATGCAGCCCTAACTCTTCCGGGATACATTATACACCCCCGCTACCAAACCCCGCCCACCTCAACCAACGCACAGAGAGAGAGAGGGGGAGGGGGGGTTGATGTGTGAGGGAGCAGGGTTGGGGTGGGGGCGGGGTTTGGTGGTAGGGGGGGTGTATAATGTAGCCCGGAAGAGTCAGGGCTGCATGGGATTCTGGGTGTTTGTTCTGTTGTGTTTATGTTGTGTTAAGGTGCAGATGTTCTCCCGAAATGTGTTTGTCATTCTTGTTTGGTTTTGGTTCAAAATGTGGCGCATTATTAGTAAGAGTGTTAAAGTTGTTTTATATGGTCACCGTCAGTGTAACCTGTGTGGCTGTTGACCAAGTATGCCTTGCTGTCACGTACGTGTGCAAGCAGAAGATGTATATTGTATAACAAGTGTTGGGCTGGCACGCTGTTAATACAGATTGTAGAGGGCGCCAAATGTTGTACCATCATGGCACGCCCTGCCCTTATAATAGCTGTAAGGGTGAAATTCGGTGAATATTAATCCCGGGAGTTTTCTGCGAGAGGCACTGAATTCCGGAAGTCTCATGGGAAAATTGGGGGGTTCAGCAAGTAAGCTGCTGAGCCGCATCAGAGTGATCAAAGAGCCGCATGCGGCTCCGGAGCCGCGGGTTGCCAACCCCTGTGCTAAGACAACTAGAAACGCACCAGCATCCACCAGGGGGCAGTGTAGCGTACCCAGATGTAAAACATCTTTTGCACAATCAGCCTTTTCATATAGAGCGATAAAGGAATGGAACGACCTCACAACAAACTTGAAAAGTCTTAACAGATTTCTCTGCTTTCACAATTGAAGTTAAAAAGTGGCTTTGGAGCAATCAAAGCTGCTCACACGGTCAAGATGGGCACTATGATTGACACATCAACTTAATGTGTATTATATTTATCTATGAGAACATTTTGTTGTAAACTGTGAAGTGTGTCTGTTAAAATCATGGTTGTTTTTACGAATGATGACAGATGTGAACAAGAGCATGTATTGTCTTTGAGGTGTGGTTGTAATGTATATTAAGTATGTGTCAATGAAAGGGCATTTTATGACTTAATTTGATTACATGCTATAGTATGATTTTATTGTCATAATTTTATTGCATGATTTTTGTATCCCTTTAATTTAGGTAGCCAGGGACTGCAGATGGAAATGAGCTATTTAGCTATAATCTGGTACTGAACATATCTGTCTTTGAGCTTAATGTCTCTGTGCATTGTCCCTTCAAATACAGACTAAACTTAACTAAACCATACTTGTAATTAGTGAAGATTGTTTTAATGACATCTCTGACAAAAAGTTGCATCTTTGCTATAAAGTCTTCTGAAAAAGGTGCATGGTCCAGCGCTGCATCCGAAAAAAACAGAAAACGTGAATTTTCCAAATCCAACCTGGAAAAGTGCGTTTGAATTGATAAGACAGATTTCTTACCGAAGGTCCACATTTTTTGACTGTACAGTATGTTTGTACTCATGAACAGCTGCAGACAAAAGTGTGAAAATAGCAAAACATGCACCTTCACGGTTTTGCCTATGCTATTATTTTTGTGGTGGCGTAGTATTGAACCCTAAAGTTTGATCCCATAAGATTGGATTGACTTTAAATCTCTCTCTCAGCTTAATGCGCTCTAGAAGAAACCAACAATATTAAGACAATAGGGCAGTGGTTCTCAACTAGTTAGGTTGAAGGACACTTTTTTGGATGAAAAATTAGTCATCACTGGACACAATGAAGTATTTCAATAATGTATTCATAAATTCTTCATAATTTCAATGACTAAAGTTTACAGCCAATAACCCCAAATAAGTATCGTAAAATTGTAAAAGGTTTATTATCGTAAACTTCTGGCTCCTGCGCTAAATAAAAATGAACTGAATACAATTCCTGTCCCTTCTTTCTATTAATTGAACTCCTAAAATTAAATACATTTTGCACAATATTCAAATGTATTGAGATGCGAGCGTCAGAACGGCTCTCAAACGAACGACTCACAAACTGAATCTGTTCACTTTAGAGATGTAGCAATATCAAAATCTCACGGTACGATATTATCACGGTATTAAGGCTACGGTACAATATTAATGTAGTGTATGTCAAATAAATACATGAAAAAAAAAGACTTAAAAAGGCCATAGTGTGTAAAATGAAGTGGCAGGAATGTTTAGAATAAGCACTTACTGTAATTAAACAATGCTAAAATGTTCTAATCGTATTTTTTTCTACAAACAAGTATTTTTAAGTACAAATAATTAAGCAGGAACATCCACTGTGTCTCTCAACTTTTACTTTCTGAGATAGTATCCTCTACAGTGGACATTTTTACATCAGTTTGGAAAATGCAGTTTCTCAGAAAAGTTAAGTCCCATTTGAACTTTTAATAATATAAATACCTAACAAATTGATGTTTAGCTTAGCTTGTTTTCGGGTGATGGTGGCTCATCAAGGAGCTTCGGTGTGCAGCCGGTGCTTTCCCTCGGCACGGTGCGCCTTGATGGCGATGAACGCTCGAGACAAAGGTGTCATGTCGTGCCGTGCTTTATTACGCCACAGTGGTTATATTTTTGCCAGGGTTTGTTTTATACGCATAACATTTTAACGCATATGAATACAATTTTTGAAATGTAGGTCCTTGTTTCTTGGTTTCTGCGTTTATTTTATGTGTTTAGTTTAAGATACCTATCTCAGCTGCATTCAGGCGCACCCCTCCGCGACCTCAAAAGAGACAAGCGGTAGAAAATGGATGGATGGATTGTTTAAGATGCACACCTGTCTGACTGCTTGTCAGAACCCCTGCCCGAGACGGCGGCCGCATTGATGTGCCCGACAAGCCCAAATGTGCCGTCTACGTGTATATATTCATGATCATCCTGCAGGGACACTGCTGGGACATAGCAAGTACCGTATTTTTCGGACTATAAGTCGCAGTTTTTTTCATAGTTTGGCCGGGCTCCAGTGCGACTTGTGTTTTTTTCCTTCTTTATTATGCATTTTCGGCAGGTGCGACTTATACTCCGGTGCGACTTATACTCCGAAAAATACGGTAATTGACCATAACATGTCCATCCACTATCTGTATTACGTTTTAGTTTGTTTTACATACACTTTGAACGGGCAGCACGGTGGTAGAGGAGTTAGTGCGTCTGCCTCACAATACAAAGGTCCTGGGTTCGATCCTGCGCTCGGGATCTTTCTGTGTGGAGTTTGCATGTTCTCCCCGCGACTGCGTGGGTTCCCTCCGGGTATTCCGGCTTCCTCCCACCTCCAAAGACATGCACCTGGGGATAGGTTGATTGGCAACACTAAATTGGCCGTAGTGTGTGAATGTTGTCTGTCTATCTGTGTTGGCCCTGCGATGAGGTGGCGACTTGTCCCCCGCCTTCCGCCCGATTGTAGCTGAGATAGGCTCCAGCACCCCCCGCGACCCCGAAAGGAATAAGCGGTAGAAAATGGATGGATGGGATACACTTTGAACACAAACCGGAGGGTGTGCCACAAATGTAGTCTACAACAAATGGATTATTAAAGTTCAAGTTAAAGTTAAAGTACCAATGATTGTCACACACACTGACAAAATTATTCTCTGCATTTGACCCATCACCCTTGATCACCCCCTGGGAGGTGAGGGGAGCAGTGAGCAGCAGCGGGGGCCACGCCCGGGGATCATTTTTGCTGATTTAACCCCCAATTCCAAACCTTGATGCTGAGTGTCAAGCAGGGAGGTAATGGGTCCCATTTTTTTAATAGTCTTTTGTATGACTCGGCCAGGGTTTGAACTCACGACCTACCAATCTCAGGGCGGACACTAACCACTAGGCCACTGAGTAGGTGTATTAGGTGTAGGAGTATTAAGCTTGCTACACAACTATACAACAATGTTATGACATAACAGCAAATGTTCTTATTTTGCTCAATACAACACTGGCATGGAAACAAGGGTTCAGAACAATCAGAGAGAGATTCAAGGCTGCAAAAAATGTTGGCTGTTGTATCAGCCATGTTATTCTTTACTTTCACCTGGATTTTGTCATGCACAGTTTCCAACCCTTCATTAGACAAATTTGGCAAAAATAATCAAAATTCAAGGATATTTCATTTTTGGTCCGTGTTGACATCTCACCAAGTGTTCAAAATGCACAAAAGGCTCAACATAAAATAACAAAGGTGCATCGAACGTACAACTGTAAATCCATGGTATCCAGGTGGTATACAAGGTCACTCATTAATACTCATCAATTAATCATTTGACGGTAGGAAGCTCCAAGTGTGATCCCACAATGCCTCAGTCCGGCACCTCAGCTGCTGTGACTCACACATGCAGTCCGGGGGGCCGTTGGATGGGCGTCCTTCAAGCCTGGGAACTTCCTTTTACACCGTCTCAGCCTTGCCCAAAAACCTTCCCATGTGTCAAAATGATGAATCCTGGGCTTTCTGTCTGCCGCGTTGTGTTCATTGCAGAAGGATTCACCAATCACCGCTCTCCCTTGTAGTTAAAAATGTGTTTTGTGTCGCGAGGAAGAGAAAAGAAGGGATGACTGAATGGCGGACACAAATGATTTATAGTTGGAGCATTGGACAGAGCACATTTCAAAGCCTTTCTCTTATTTCCAAGATGGGGTTGGAAATCAGCAGCTTGACTGAGCCCAAATAAGTGACTTCTTTTACCTTTTCACGGCACACAAAGGCCCTAATCCAAGGACTACTTGAGCCACCAATGTAGACCACCACAGAATGTGTCAGCCTCCCCTCATCACACAACAAAACACATTGACTGCAGCTTTATGAAGTGAAAACGGCCCAGAAGGACAAAATGAAGGAGGTGTCCACAGTCATTTCTCCCAAAGAAAGGCCGGCCGCATCTGTGCATTTAATGCTAAAATAAAGCCCAAAGACAGCAGAATGGATCGGGTCACCCCCAATTGTTCCAGAGCCCGAGTGGAACAGCCCTGTTTTGTTTCACTACCACTGACCCTTGCAGCTTATTGTGCCACCCTGTCACAGAAAAGTGTGGACTAGAAAAAAATTCCAGCAATGACAGAGGACTTCTTTTGAGGACTTTTCCTTTGCCGTGCTTTCCCCTCATTTCCTGTTTTGTTTGCACTTTTTCCCAGTATGGCGCACTGTCAGTAAATAACGGGAGGGATGCGAGAGGGGGAGAATGAGAGCGGAGCGACTCGTCGTGTCTGGAGGAATGTTTAATTAAAGCCCAGTGTTTACTTTGTGCTGTGCAACAAGAGCCCCTATCGCTGCCCCAAACAAATATGGTGATTAACTTCAATTTTCTGCATTTATTGTGACATCAAAGCGGCGATGCTATCGCAAAAGAAAATAAAGCAATTAAGGTCCGCCGGGACCTGAATGGACTTTACACACAGCAGTTGTGCTTGAATGAGTCAATCACATGCGTGCAGGAGCTTTCTTTTCCTCGCAAAAGAGCAATTAGCTCTAATGCTTTATTTGTATACAAGACCTTTTCTTCCATCTATCCACTTTTATGTGCGGGCGGGATGTGGCTTTGGGAGTTTTCGGTTCCTGTGCGGCTACACCAAGAGATATGGATGTGGTCCGAAAGGGTGAGGATGACTTATCACAGTCATCTGTGTGTAGCGGTGGGAGGGAGTCGCCGTGTTCCTGATGCTGACACGATAAGCCGAGGACCACGTAAAAATGGATCACATCAAACAGGGAGGCCATGGCGACAGCGAGCCCCCGGGAGGGGAGCAGGAGGAGCAAGGACTCCTATCTGATGCTTCCTGTTTCTCAATGTGTCTCCTTTGATGACCCCCGGTCTTCAGATAAGGCGGTCAGGCCCGGGCCCCGGTGACCCTCCAATTAGAATTGAAATGAACTAAGCAGTCAGGATGTGTGAGCGATGTCACAGCAGCGCAGCCGAAAGAACAGTGTAGGGAGAATTTTTGTTCACTTAATGTGTGTTGCCCTCAAGGAAAGGAGACAAGATAGCGCGCAGTAATGACCCGTGTGCCATCTCTGCAGTCTGGTAGCCTTCCATCAAGGCTCAGATTGAAACTTATGTAGTGTGAAATTCTCGGGAATCGGATGTGCTCCGCAGTTCCCACTCCCTGCTTGATTGTGTGGGCTCCACTATGCCGGTGGTTGGACTGGTAATACCCTCTTATCTGACCTGCAAATGGAATTCAAGTAGCTTTTCATCATAAAAACACGCTGAAAGTGATCATGCTTTAATGTGTGCCTAAATGGTAGATAGCGTCTTTAATTACGGTGCTGAAATAAACGTCTGGTTGAAGGTACAAGCTAATCTTGAGGTTTTTAGTTTTATCTCCCAGGGATGTGTCTAATTTCAGGGTGTGAGGTTATGCATTTATCCGATTTAATAGATGTATTGTTTCGTTTTAGTCAAGTAAAAGCAACAATGGTAAACTTGCAAGCCAAAGGATGTGACTGCTCAGAAATGAGTCCTCAGCATACTATAACAATCCCCACATACACTATATTGCCAAAAGTATTTGGCCACCGATCCAAATGATGAGAGAAGGTGTCCTAATCACTTGGCCCGGTGGATAAAATCAAGCACTTAGGCATGGAGACTGTTTTATCCGTTTTTGTTGAGAAGAATTGTTGTGTATTCTTGGGTAGCAGATTATAGTTTCCTTTGTGTATAATTTTAGCTGTTTGCAAATTCACTATGCCGTGGGATTTCAGTATTTTTGATTCAACGAATAAAGGGTATGTATGTTCTCTATATCCAACATTATGTATTATTCTAACTGATCTTTTTTGTAACACCGTTAATGAATGAAGTGCACTTTTGTAGTTATTTCCCCGTATTTCTGCACAATAACTCAGATGGTAACACTAGTGAGCAGTAAAGAATATGGAGTGATTTTTGGTCTAGAACACTTGCTTTATTCATTATTGACGTGTTTCTTGCTACTTTATGTTGTATATTTTTTACATGAGATTTCCAGTTCAATTTATCATCAATCATTATACCTAGAAATTTGGTTTCATTTACTCTTTCAATTTCTATTTCCGTCTATTTGTATTTCTGTTTGACTTTCTCTTCTACAGTTACCAAATAACATTATTTTAGTTTTATTGAGGTTGAAGGATAGTCTGTTTTTTGTCAAAAGTGAAGAAATGTTTAAAGGGGAACATTATCACAATTTCAGAAGGGTTAAAACCATTAAAAATCAGTTCCCAGTGGCTTATTTTATTTTTCGAAGTTTTTTTCAAAATTTTACCCATCACGCAATATCCCTAAAAAAAGCTTAAAAGTGCCTGATTTTAACCATCGTTATAAACACCCGTCCATTTTCCTGTGACGTCACACAGTGATGCCAACACAAACAAACATGGCGGATAGAACAGCAAGGAATAGCGACATTAGCTCGGATTCAGACTCGGATTTCAGCGGCTTAAGCGATTCAACAGATTACGCATGTATTGAAACGGATGGTTGTAGTGTGGAGGCAGGTAGCGAAAACGAAATTGAAGAAGAAACTGAAGCTATTGAGCCATATCGGTTTGAACCGTATGCAAGCGAAACCGACGAAAACGACACGACAGCCAGCAACACGGGAGAAAGTGAGGACAAATTCGGCGATCGCCTTCTAACCAACGATTGGTATGTGTTTGTTTGGCATTAAAGGAAACTAACAACTATGAACTAGGTTTACAGCATATGAAATACATTTGGCAACAACATGCACTTTGAGAGTGCAGACAGCCCAGTTTTCATCAATTAATATATTCTGTAGACATACCCTCATCCGCTCTCTTTTCCTGAAAGCTGATCTGTCCAGTCCAGTTGGAAATGCATCTGCTTTGAGTGTCGCAGGATATCCACACATTCTTGCCATCTCTGTCGTAGCATAGCTTTCGTCGGTAAAGTGTGCGGAACAAACGTCCAATTTCTTGCCACTTTCGCATCTTTGGGCCACTGGTGCAACTTGAATCCGTCCCTGTTCGTGTTGTTACACCCTCCGACAACACACCGACGAGGCATGATGTCTCCAAGGTACGGAAAACAGTCGAAAAAACGGAACATAACAGAGCTGATTTGACTCGGTGTTTGTAATGTGTAATGTACTTACCTTTTGTTTATTTTTGGTTTAAGCATCGACGCCTTTTTACCTGCAGGCTGCGTCCCGCTGTTTCCGACATCTACAAAGCAATTAGCTACCGACTGCCACCTACTGATATGAAAGAGTATTACACGGTTACTCTGCCGAGCTCTAGACAGCACCGACACTCAACAACAACACATCATTTGCAGACTATAATTACTGGTTTGCAAAAAATATTTTTAACTCAAATAGGTGAAATTAGATAATCTCCCACGGCACACCAGACTGTATCTCACGGCACACTAGTATTAGTGTGGCACAGTGGTTGAAAAACACTGCTCTTTTATGGATTATCGAAGCTATTTTTTTATGTTATTGGATTAATTGATGTGATGTCATAATTAGACATATTGGTCCAATAATTATCGCACACCTCTTTTAAATACAGAGATAATAAAGAGAAGCAAAGCGATTGACACGGAAGAACAATTTTTTTTCAAGACTAGGAAGTGGTCAACAATTAAGAAGAGCGCTATGTCCCCGCTTGCTACTCCCGCCATCCCAAGCCCTGCCCACCAATCATGGTGGTGGAGTGGAGACAGAAGACAGAGATGAGCCGGGGACAACAACATAAAAACATATGGTGCTCTGTAAAAATAGTAAAGCGGACAGCAAAACAGACCTTACAAGCCATAATGGACTGACTCATTTCTGCTTATTCTTTTCTCCAGAAGGACACAATCACTGTATTTTTTTTCATAAAGAGTCCGGACCTTAGCGTGAGGACATTTTTTTCTTCTGGACCTATTCGAATTGAAGTTGAATACCCCTGCCCAAGGTGTTTTTTGTTCACCACAGACTTTGTTTACAATCTCAGTAGGAACTGAAAATCAATGTTGCATTTAAGGATAACTGAAGTTAATGTAATAGGTTTGAAAAAAATTGTTTTCCTAATTACCTTGAAGTTCTCTGGCACAGCACTGTTTTAGGTGTTGTTAGATCAGTGTTTTTAAACCACTGTGCTAGTGTGCCGTGAGATACAGTCTGGTGTGTCGTGGGAGAATATGTCATTTTACCTATTTGGGTTAAAAATATTTTTTGCAAACCAGTAATATCAATCTGCAAATGTGCTGTTGTTGAGTGTCAGTGCTGTCTAGAGTTCGGCAGAGTAACCATGTAATACTCTTCCATATCAGTAAGTGGCAGCAGGTAGCTAATTGCTTTATAGATGTCAGGAACATGGTTTGTCGTGATCACAATATGCAGACGACAGTGTGCAGGTAAAAAGGTGTCTAATGCTTAAACCAAAAATAAACAAAAGGCGAGTGCCGCTAGGAAAAAGCATTGAAAAAAAACTCTTGTGGATGTACTACCAGGCTGTGGTTGCCAGCAACGTTCCCTCTAAGGTGCGCGCCTGTGCAATTGCGCACTGCTGAAGCGTCCTCTGCGCACGGCAAATCTATGCCGCGCACAAAATCTAATTAAAAAATAAGCGCATAACAATTTTCGACACACAGACACGACAGAGAAAACAGTTTTCGTCATCATTGTTCAAATATTGTAACGTCTGTAGAGACGCTTTGAGGACATGAATTCCATCGATCACTTTACTGAGCAAAACTCTTTATTGTCGGCCATAAACACATCACCAAAACATCAGTAAAAACAATGATATCTAGCAAAAGTGGTCATTTTCTGCAGTACAAACCAGACCAAAAGCAACTTTGTTATATCAACAGCAGCCGCTCGCTCTTTCTCACTTGCGCCAACACATGCACATATGGCACTTAGCCGGTGATGCGTTTACAGCCACACAAAAAGTGTAATTCCAGGTCGTTACACTATGATTTACCAATCAAATGTGTGCTTATTCTAGTGTCATTTATTAGGAATCTTAATTGATAAATATTAATCATGAAATGCTGTTAGTATATTAAATAAATACTAATAAAAATATATTTTTTACAAACAGGAAGTTGCAGGAATGTACACATGATCCCCTGCTTAAAGGGGAACATTATCACAATTTCAGAAGGGTTAAAACCATTAAAAATCAGTTCCCAGTAGCTTATTTTATTTTTCGAAGTTTTTTTCAAAATTTTACCCATCACGCAATATCCCTAAAAAAAACTTCAAAGTGCCTGATTTTAACCATCGTTATATACACCCGTCCATTTTCCTGTGACGTTACATAGTGATGCCAACTCAAACAAACATGGCGCATAGAACAGCAAGCTATAGCGACATTAGCTCGGATTCAGACTCGGATTTCAGCGGCTTAAGCGATTCAACAGATTACGCATGTATTGAAACGGATGGTTGTAGTGTGGAGGCAGGTAGCGAAAACGAAATTGAAGAAGAAACTGAAGCTATTGAGCCATATCGGTTTGAACCGTATGCAAGCGAAACCGACGAAAACGACACGACAGCCAGCGACACGGGAGAAAGCGAGGACGAATTCGGCGATCGCCTTCTAACCAACGATTGGTATGTGTTTGATTGGCATTAAAGGAAACTAACAACTATGAACTAGGTTTACAGCATATGAAATACATTTGGCAACAACATGCACTTTGAGAGTGCAGACAGCCCAGTTTTCATCAATTAATATATTCTGTAGACATACCCTCATCCGCGCTCTTTTCCTGAAAGCTGATCTGTCCAGTTTTGGAGTTGATGTCAGCAGGCCAGGGAAGCTAGGGTCGATATTCTTCTCTTGATCATCTTCGGTGGCATAAGGGACGGTGTGAGCCAAGACATCCAGGGGGTTTAGCTCGCTCGTCTGCGGGAAAAAACTCCCGCCATTTCTTGCCGTGCTACCGAGGTCCTTTGTCCCTGAATTGCTCACACACTCCGGCAGATTCAATGGGGGTCTGGCGGCAGATTTCTTTGACTTTATCGTTGGAAATGCATCTGCTTTGAGTGTCGCAGGATATCCACACATTCTTGCCATCTCTGTCGTAGCATAGCTTTTGTCGGTAAAGTGTGCGGAACAAACGTCCACTTTCTTGCCACTTTCGCATCTTTGGGCCACTGGTGCAACTTGAATCCGTCCCTGTTCGTGTTGTTACACCCTCTGACAACACACCGACGAGGCATGATGTCTCCAAGGTACGGAAAACAGTCGAAAAAACGGAAAATAACAGAGCTGATTTGACTCGGTGTTTGAGAAAATGGCGGATTGCTTCCTGATGTGACGTCACAATCGCTCCGAGAGCGAATATTAGAAAGGCGTTTAATTCGCCAAAATTCACCCATTTAGAGTTCGGAAATCGGTTAAAAAATATATGGTCTTTTTTCTGCAACATCAAGGTATATATTGACGCTTACATAGGTCTGGTGATAATGTTCCCCTTTAAATCTCATTGTGCAACATGTGAATGTTTTAATGGGAACGAAATGCAATGTCTGAAAGGGGTACAAATTATTTCCAATAGCAGGACCTCCACCCAGACAAACAATGCAAGTACACAGTTCATGAAAAACTGTGTACTTAGGAGCGTAAGACAAGAACCAAAACACTACGCACAGGAAGACACCAAAAAACTCCAAATAAGTCACGGCGTGATGTGACAGGTCATGACAGTACACCTACTTTGAGACAAGAGCTATAGTGATGCATGGTTGGTTATGGTTTGAAGTCATATACAATATTTGCGAGAACAACTTTTTATTGTCAATAAGTTAAATTTTTTTGTTTTCTGCTGGTGGTGTGCCTCAGAATCTTTTCAATGAAAAAAAAAATGTGCCTTGGCTCAGAAAAGGTTGAAAAACACTGTGTTAAATAACAATAGATACGATTGAAGTACAATAAAGTACAATTCTGCCACTCATTAAAAAACTAATATTTTAGAACATTAGGCGAAAAGTAGGTCCCTCTTAGAGTGACGCTAACAAGAGGGTGCAGGCGTTGGTGTCAGAGCATGCACTGAGCTGATGAGTCATTGTGTTGATGTACAGGATGTGCGTTTGCTTGTGATGCATCACACAGCTACAGTGTAGTTGCCAGAGTCACTGCGGTCTGGCTTTTTGCCTGACACCTCCACTTACGGGGCCAGAGGTGTTGAAGGCTCAACCCGGGGGATGCCATGTGCTAAATTCTCACCTGCTTCCAAGTGAGAATTACCGCTTCCGTGAGTCACCTACTGTAACCGGCTGCTACCTTGTTATACGACCGCGGCGTGCAGACTGAAGTGAAAAGTTTCTCATTTGCTCTAGAGCTGGGCGATATGGCCGTTTATTACTGGGGCGGCATAGCTCAGTTAGTAGAGTGGCTGTGCCAGCAACTTGAGGGTTCCAGGTTCGATTCCCGCTTCCGCCATCCTAGTCACTGCCGTTGTGTCCTTGGGCAAGACACTTTACCCACCTGCTCCCAGTGCCACCCACACTGGTTTAAATGTAACTTAGATACTGGGTTTCACTATGTAAAGCGCTTTGAGTCACTAGAGAAAAGCGCTATATAAATATAATTCACTTCACTAATATCTCGATATTTTGCCTTGACCTTGATGCATATAATCACAGCAGTATGGTGATTCTATGTGTCTACATTAAAACATTCTTGTTCATACTGCATTAATATATGCTCATTTTAAACTTTCGTGCAGAGAGGGAAATCACAACTAAGTCAATTGACCAAAACTGTATTTATTAAACAGTTATTAAGCAGTGGCACAAACATTCATGTAATTTCAAAACAGAAAGTTGTGACATTTTAAAACAAGCTATTAGTGCACTTTTGTGCATGATGTCACTAATAATAATAATAATAATAATGGATTAGATTTATATAGCGCTTTTCTAGGCACTCAAAGCGCTTCACAGAGAAGTGAGAACCCATCATTCATTTTTACAACTCATTCATTCATCATTCATTCACCGGTGTGAGCGGCACCGGGGGCAAGGGTGAAGTGTTCTGCCCAAGGACACAACAGCAGCGATTTGGATGGTAAGAAGCGGGGAGCGAACCCGCAACCCTCAGGTTTCTGGCACGGCCGCTCTACCCACTACGCCAGTGTTTTTCAACCACTGTGCCGCGGCACACTAGTGTGCCGTGAGATACAATCTGGTGTTCCATGGGAGATTATCTAATTTCACATATTTGGGTTAAAAATATTTTTTGTAAACCAGTAATTATAGTCTGCAAATTATGTGTTGTTGTTGAGTCTCGTTGCTGTCTAGAGCTCGGCAGTAGGTGGCAGCCGGTAGCTAATTGCTTTGTAGACTTCGGAAACAGCGGGATGCAGTGTGCAGGTAAAAAGGTGTCTAATGCTTTAACTAAAAATAAACAAAAGGTGAGTGCCCATAAGAAAAGGCATTGACGCTTAGGGAAGGCTATGCAGAACGAAACTAAAACTGAACTGGCTACAAAGTATACAAAAACAGAATGCTGGACGACGGCAAAGACTTACTGTGGAGCAAACACGGCGTCCACAAAGTACATCCGAACATGGCATGACAATCAACAATGTCCCCCACAAAGAAGGATAAAACCAACTGAAATAGTCTTGATTGCTAAAACAAAGTAGATGCAGGAAATATCGCTCAAAGGAAGACATGAAAATGCTACAGGAAAATACCAAAAAAATAAAAAAAGCCACCAAAATAGGAGCGCAAGACGATAACTAAAACACTACACACAGGAAAACAGCAAAAAACTCAAAATAAGTCACGGCGTGATATTGATGCATGCTTGGTTATGGTTTAAAGTCATATCCAACAATTGCGACAACGACTTTTTACTGTCAACTGAGTTTCGTTTTTTTAATGATTTCTGCTGGTGGTGTGCCTCCGGATTTTTTCAACGCAAAAAATGTGCCTTGGCTCAAAAAAGGTTGAAAAACACTGCACTATACCATACCGCCCCACTAAGATAACATATCAAAACAACACTAAATTAAAGTGCACTTTTTGTACAGCATTCCACTATAATATTTTAAAACAAATAAAGTGCACTTTTGTGCATGATGTCACACAAGATATTTCAAAAACTGTCAAATAAAAAATTAGCTGCATAATAGGAAATCAAATAGTGTATGTCCTTCGCTATGTGGTATTTACTGCGGACGTTATCTCCTGTTTTTGACTATTTTTGTCATACGGTGTTGATCTGGAATTGGAAGACGCCAGGCTCAATTAGGTCAGTGCTGGTTGCTTCGACATTTTGTTGGGTGTGGCACCGGCCGGAGATGTTGACATGCAGAGTTTCAAGCACTCTTCATTCTCTAGCGGGTGACTTTTCAAATGATTTTACAAATTAGCAGTGCTGCTACTTTTTGTAGCAATGCTTTTGCCGCATACTTGACATATTACGGTTGTCTGTTCAACATCTTCCCACTTGAAGCCAAACCACCGGCAGACCATGGACCCCGTGCTGTTTTTCTTGGGAATTAATTATTCTTCCTTCATTTGTTACCAGCTTCACATCTTTCTCTCTCTCGTATTACCACTCGCACCGCTCCGCTTGCACCACCTGCCCCAGCTAACCTTACCCATGCCGCTACCTCTCTGCTTGGCGAGGGCGTATGACGTTGCACGTGCGACAGTATGTGACATATGTAACAAAGTGCGCTTGTTTTATCTCTGTGAGAAGGAGAGACAAGAAAGAGTGAGAAAAGCCTGTAGTGTAATGCCCGCAGCTAAAAGCAACTGCGTGAGAACGTATACTCGAATACTCGCGAAATAGTCATTTTCTATATCGCACAGAGACAAACCGAGTATATTCGATATATCGCCCAGCCCTAATTTGCTTTTTAAAACTGCTGTTTGCTTGTCTTCTCAGGTGTTCCTGCAGGTCTTTGGAGTGATTGTAGTGTCCTCCATAATCATCCCCTGGATCCTCATCCCATTTGTCCCTCTCTTCGCCGCGATCCTGTGTCTGCGGCGCTACTTCCTCCAGACCTCCAGGGACATCAAGCGCCTGGAGGCTACCAGTAAACATTTTTTTTTGTGGGGGCGTAGGCATGTCCATTGGTAGCGGTAGACAAAAGGCGCACCACAGGAATGCTAATAGACCATTGAGAGGCTCCATGGTCATTAGCATAAAGGCTAAAGGTGGCGCTGGCCTATGACTCGGCCACACGCAATTTCCTCAAGAGACTGGAGTTCATGACATCACGTACAATGGGGAAAATGCCAAGTGGGCATGACTAGGTTTTCAGTTCACCTATTTTGAATGTGAGCCCAAAGGCCCAAATGCACACTAGCCAATAGGTTCTGTCATCTTCAAGAATAAAGGTTCTGTTAAAACCCTCAGCGGAAACATTTAGGCTTTGTGAGCCTGACAAATGGAAACAAAAGAGCGCTGAATTGCAACATTTCCATAAAACGGTTTAATATAGAAGTTGTGAATATTACAAGCTAACATTTTGTCTTTGCTTGGCTGAGCTCTATAGAAACACTCCAACGTTGAATAGTCTGTTCAGTATTTAAATGAAGGTGCAGCGGGATGGCAGTGCAGACGGAGCATTTTCTAATTTGTTTGAATAGCTAACTGAGCGTATTTGTTTATTCCCCCCGCAGCTCGGAGTCCCGTCTTCTCCCATCTTTCTTCTTCTCTTCAAGGCCTCAGCACCATACGAGCATTTAGGGTTCAGGAATGGTTTCAGAAGATGTTCGATGACTATCAAGACCTTCACTCAGGTCAGGGGACCTTGATATCGCTCCACTATTAAGTCTGATGTAAAATTGTATTGGCTACACAAGCACAACTGAATAAGATCCAATACCATGACTATCAAAATACAGGATAGTAAGGCTCAGTTTTTATTGACACCAAGGTTTTCCCCAGCTTGCCAATATACTTGTGGCGGTGGCCACCATATAATTTGCATAATCGATGATGGTGCATATATTTTCTTTAAAAAATACTAAAGAAAATGTTGTGCATACATTTAAAAACAAATATGTGTTATTAGTAATTAACATACTGTATTTTTTCTGAAATTATTTAGCTACCGTATTTTCCGCACTATAAGGCGCACCGGATTATTAGCCGCACCTTCAATGAATGGCATATTTCATAACTTTGTCCACCAATAAGCCGCCCCGGACTATAAGCCGCGCCTACGCTGCGCTAAAGGGAATGTCAAAAAAACAGTCAGATAGGTCAGTCAAACTTTAATAATATATTAAAAACCAGCGTTCTAACAACTCTGTTCACTCCCAAAATGTACGCAAATGTGCAATCACAAACATAGTAAAATTCAAAATAGTGCAGAGCAATAGCAACATAATGTTGCTCGAACGTTAATGTCACAACACACAAAATAAACATAGCGCTCACTTTCTGAAGTTATTCTTCATTCGTAAATCCTTCGTCTTCGGTGTCCGAAGTGAAAAGTTGGGCAAATTTACGATCCACTGGCAGATGTTGGCGTCGTCTGGCGCTGCCTCCTCGTCTTAGTGAAGGTGTGTTCGCCTTCTGTCCTCCACTGTTCCCACGCAGTTAGCAGTCTAGCTTCGAATGCCCTGTTGACACCAATATCTAGCGGCTGGAGGTCTTTTGTCAATCCACCCGGAATGACGGCGAGTATTGAATTAAGCGCGTAAGCGTGTCTCTCAATGTGCTGTTATGAGCTAGCAAATATAACAACTACACTACCCAGCATGCAACGATAGTTACGAGCATGCGCGGTAGCCCTGAGAAGCGTTGTTGTATGCTGGGAGTTAGAATGTGGTTATGAGCACGCTGTAAGTAAACGTTGAGAACTCAGTTAACACGCCTCATCTGCATTATTTATAATTAGACAGACAACACACTTAATAGGAGCCATTTTGGGGTCTTTACATAAACACACAAATGGAAATGAAACGTCACATATCCCAGCATGCACCGCGCGCTTCTTCTACGGGGAAAAAAGATGGCGGCTGTTTACCGTAGTTGCGAGACCTAAACTTTATGAAAATGAATCTTAATATTTATCCATATATAAAGCGCACCGGGTTATAAGGCGCACTGTCAGCTTTTGAGAAAATTTGTGGTTTTTAGGTGCGCCTTATAGTGCGGAAAATACGGTAAATTTTTCAATTGTTGCTGCATAGTGTAGAATGTAACACAGACAGTATACCAGTGGTGGCTGCTGGTCTTTCAAGTTAGGGAAGCTCATTTTCATCTACTCTCTACACACGAATACAGTTTCTAATGACAGATAAAAGGTGCTAGATTTTAAAAATAAAACGTCACTTACAGGATTGTAAAATTCTCCATATCAACATGGTACTTGAAAAATGCTCTGGCAGTGGTATTATATTTCAAGATCGCTGATTCACTCATCTGGCGTTTTGTTTCGCAATATTATGCAAAAGCAACATTTCTTACCTTCTGGTTCCTGCTGATCTGTATTTTGGATCTGCATACATCCTGAAAATTTGCGCACGTCCGCCTTTTTAGTCGGTGCCGACACCGTAGTCGATAAGGTTCTTCTTTTTCTCTATCTTGTTATGGGACATTCATCCTCCACTGTTTCCATTTCTAATATAAAGTAGTGTAATGTTCTTACTTATATCTGTCAGTAAACTCGCCATGAAAGCGCTAAAACATACCGGTGTAGTGAGTTTACATTATTCACCCAAGGAACTTTAGTTATTAGAGAGTTCCGGTCGGACTGTTTTTCACGGGACACATTTCCGGCGTTGTTGTTGCACTAGTGAGCATGATGAGGAGATGCTGCTCGGTTATTGTTTGAAGTAAAGTCTGAATGTCATTAAAACAGTTAGCTCCATCTTTTGACACTTCTTCCACTCCCGTCCTTGCACGCTACACCGCTACAACAAAGATGACGGGGAGAAGACGCTGTCGAAGGTGAGCCACGTAAAAAGACCGCCCACAAAACGGTGCACCCTGAAGCGACTGTCAGAAAGCGGCTTGAAGATGATCTGTAAAACATCATCTATGCAACATTTTGACCAAAGAAGCACCATTACATGTTATGTAGACCACAAGGAAGTGTTTTCCATTTTGAAAAAATAAATAATAATATGACCCCTTTAATGCGCCTTATAATCCGGTGCGCCCTATGGTCCGAAAAATACGGTATTTATTATTACTGTTTTGATATGCGTGGTTTTACTTGCTTTTAACTTATTTGTTCTGTAAAGCACTTTGTGCACCATTGTGATAAACCTTGATTGATTGAGTGACTTTTTTTTGGACATTTAACACTGCTTCATTTTCTATGCCCCATTCAGTTAATGATAACTCCTGGTTCAATGTTAGGCTTAGGTATTAGCAGATTTTCAGTATTTTTCCTACAGACAGCATTTGGTGACCTCAAACAACAAGGCTACGGATTGATTCACACTGGTTTTTGCCTTTTTAAGGGTACTGGAAAAACTGGAAAATGTATCTTGAAAGTCCTTAAAAAGTGCTTGAATTTGGCCATGGAAAAGGTGTACGAACCCTGTGTGTGCTATCTGGTTTGCACCTGTTTTAGTATATGCAAACCTTTAGTAAATCAGGTCCGAAATCTTCATTGTGAATAGCAGCTAGCAAAATGCAGAGTCTTAATACCTTCATGACGATATTGTTACAGCTCTTGTATTTGACTCATTGTCATGTGTTTGCTAACAGAGGCTTGGTTCCTGTTCCTGACCACCTCGCGCTGGTTAGCTATACGCCTCGACGGGATCTGTTCTATTTTCGTGGCAGTTACTGCTTTCGGATGTCTCTACTTCAGGGAAGGTACTGTACGTGCCTCTTATGGTAATGTGACACATTTTTGACACAACGTTGGGTAGTCTGATCATGTGTTCCTTCATTGCAGTATTGGACCCTGGTGCAGTGGGCCTGGCTCTGTCCTATGCGGTGACACTGACCGGCATGTTTCAGTGGGGCGTTAGACAGAGTGCGGAGATTGAGAATATGGTGTGGAAACTTTTAAATGGATCTTATATGAACAAAAGTATAACTTAGATAAACATTGAAAGACAAGTCCTTTAAATCAGTGTTTTTCAACCACTGTGCCGTGGCACACTAGTGTGCCGTGAGATACAGTCTGGTGTGCCGTGGGAGATTATCTAATTTCACCTATTTTGGTTAAAAATATTTTTTGCAAACCAGTAATTATAGTCTGCAAATGATGTGTTGTTTTTGAGTCTCGGTGCTGTCTAGAGCTCGGCAGAGTAACCGTGTAATACTCTTCCATATCAGTAGGTGGCAGCCGTTAGCTAATTGCTTTGTAGATGTCGGAAACAGCAGGAGGCAGTGTGCAGGTAAAAAGATGTCTAATGTTTAAACCAAAAATAAACAAAAGGTGAGTGGCCCTAAAGGCATTGAAGCTTAGGGAAGGCTATGCAGAACGAAATTAAAACTGAACTGGCTGCTAAGTATACAAAAACAGAATGCTGGACGACAGCAAAGACTTACTGTGGAGCAAAGACGGCGTCCACAATGTACATCCTAACATGACATGACAATCAACAATGTCCCCACAAAGAAGGATAAAAACAGCTGAAATATTCTTGACTGCTAAAACAAAGTAGATGCGGGAAAATATCGCTCAAAGGAAGACATGAAACTGCTACAGGAAAATACCAAAAAAAGAGAAAAAGCCACCAAAATAGGAGCGCAAGACAAGAACTAAAACACTACACACAGGAAACAAGCAAAAAACTCAAAATAAGTCACGGCGTGATGTGACAGGTGGTGACAGTACACCTACTTTGAGACAAGAGCTATAGTGATGCATGGTTGGTTATGGTTTAAAGTCATATCCAACAATTGCGACAACGACTTTTTACTGTCAACTGAGTTTAGTTTTTTAATGATTTCTGCTGGTGGTGTGCCTCCGGATTTTTTCAACGCAAAAAATGTGCCCTGGCTCAAAAAAGGTTGAAAAACACTGCTTTAAATAGTAAATGCTGTGTAGCCGTGGGTGTTTATTTACCTAAGAAGTTAAATTGAAAGCAGGCCTTAAGTGGAGAGAAATTTTTAAATGCATTAATAAGAGTACAAACACATTTTTTAAGTTGAATCATGGGTTGGAGTGTATGAGAAGGTGGGAAGGAAAACATCACTCTCCTTGAACAAATGGTCATTCAGTAATGTACACAGTTCAATCCTGCACAGCAACACAACACAGAAGAACAGAACACATTTTGTAATAGCAGTAACACTGCTCAGCCAGCATAACTACCGCGGATGAGTTTTAGGCCTAGACCACAGGTGTCAAACTCAAGGCCTGGGGGCCAGATCTGTGTGTGGCCCGCGAAAGCCTGGGAAAATGTGTGTTAATAAAATACTTCTTTTTTTTTTTACTAAATGCAAATAATTATTTCGATTTTGACAGGAAAAAATGTGTATCTAAACTAGAGATGTCCGATAATATCGGCCGATAAATGCGTTAAATGTAATATCAGAAATTATCGGTATCGTTTTTTTTTTTTATTAAATCAACAAAAAAACAAGATACACTTACAATTAGTGCACCAACCCAAAAAACCTTCCTACCCTATAGACTAAAAGGGTTGTTTCTTTCTGTTATTAATATTCTGGTTCCTACATTATATATCAATATATATCAATACAGTCTGCAAGGGATACAGTCCGTAAGCACACATGATTGTGCGTGCTGCTGGTCCACTAATAGTACTAACCTTTAACAGTTAATTTTACCAATTTTCATTAATTACTAATTTCAATGTAACTGTTTTTATATTGTTTTACTTTCTTTTTATTCCAGAAAATACTTTTAATTTATTTATCTTATTTTAATTTTTATTTTTATTTTTAAAGTACCTTATCTTCACCATACCTGGTTGTCCAAATTAGGCATAATAATGTGTTAATTCCACGACTGTATATATCGGTTGATATCGGTATCGGTTGATATCGGTATCGGTAATTAACGAGTTGGACAATATCGGATATCGGCAAAAAGCCATTATCGGACATCCCTAATCTAAACGTTATTGTCTAATCATGCCAAATATTCCATTATTATATAGTGTATTACAAAAATATGTTATAAGATTAGTTTGTACATGAAAAAAAATCAAATAATCGAGTGCACAGGCAATGTTGTAATAATATTAGTACACATTTATATCTTTGCTGTCAAATGATTTATATACATTTTTAATCAGATCAATTAGAATTTTGATTAATCACAGGTTATTGCCTGCATTCATCATTTTAATTAATTTAAAAAAAGTGGCCCTCTGAAGGCAGCCATTACTGTGATGTGGCCCTCAATGAAAACCAGTTTGACACCGCTGGCCTAGACAATATTATTGTCAGCATTATTTTGATACCAAATTAATAAGCATTAATGTAATCATAATATATAATAATAATGGTAACACTTTAGTATGGGGAACACATATTCACCATTAAGTGCTTATTAACATGCAAATTAGTAACATTGGCTCTTAATTAGTCATTATAAGTACTTATTAATGCATTATTTTGCATGGCCTTATTATACAACCAGTAAGCCATTAACTAAGAGTCTTCCCTCAATAACCTCAGAATTATTGCTTATTAGTAACCCTAACCCTAAGCATTATATGTTGCCCTAGTGTCCAAATAACTCTAAATTAAGTCTTTGTTACTTTATGGACAGAATTTCTAGGCGCAGTCAGGGCGTTGAGGGGATCTGGTTTGGTGGCTGCAGGATTAGGTCACTGCTATTTGCAGATGATGTGGTCCTGATGGCTTCCTCCGGCCAAGATCTTCAGCTCTCACTGGATCGGTTCGCAGCCGAGTGTGAAGCGACTGGGATGGGAATCATCACCTCCAAGTCCGAGTCCATGGTTTTCTCCCGGAAAAGGGTGGAGTGCCATCTCCGGGTTGGGGAGGAGATCTTGCCCCAAGTGGAGGAGTTCAAGTACCTCGGAGTCTTGTTCACGAGTGGGGGAGGAGTGGATCGTGAGATCGACAGGCGGATCGGTGCGGTGTCTTCAGTAATGCGGACGCTGTATCGATCCGTTGTGGTGAAGAAGGAGCTGAGCCGGAAGGCAAAGCTCTCGATTTACCGGTCGATTTACGTTCCCATCCTCACCTATGGTCATGAGCTTTGGGTCATGACCGAAAGGACAAGATCACGGGTACAAGCGGCCGAAATGAGTTTCCTCCGCCGAGTGGCGGGGCTCTCCCTTAGAGATAGGGTGAGAAGCTCTGTCATTCGGGGGGGAGCTCAAAGTAAAGCCGCTGCTCCTCCACATCGAGAGGAGCCAGATGAGGTGGTTCGGGCATCTGGTCAGGATGCCACCCGAACGCCTCCCTAGGAAGGTGTTTCGGGCACGTCTGACCGGTAGGAGGCCACGGGGAAGACCCAGGACACGCTGGGAAGACTATGTCTCCCGGCTGGCCTGGGAACGCCTCGGGATCCCCCGGGAGGAGCTGGACGAAGTGGCTGGGGAGAGGGAAGTCTGGGCTTCCCTGCTTAAGCTGCTGCCCCCGCGACCCGACCTCGGATAAGCGGAAGAAGATGGATGGATGGATGGATACTTTAATGTTCCCCTAGTGTCCAAATAACTCTAAATTAAGTCTTTGTTACTTTAATAAGCAACTAATTAATGGTGATATTCCTTTCTAACACAATAAACTCTGATTAGAACTATTTTTTATGATTGTAATTGGAATGTAAAGAATGTTTACTTATTCTGAATAAACAAACATAAATATAAAATATTACTCTTGAACATTTTGAAGTGCAGTTTTCTCCCCAGTTGAAAAAAACTGGGTCTGTTTTCTTGGCTGTCACTTTCCAACAAATGGCTCATTCTTCCGTGTTGATGGACTCATCTGGTTCACTCGTTTAAAGCCAACATATTCCCACACCATGTATATGGCTTTGCAATTATTTTTTTTTACATTTTTGTTACCTCACGGTGCTTCTCACTAGCGAGCCGCAACGAGGGAGACTCTCTGTATCCTGAGTGTGTTAGCTAGCGGTCCCACCTCTACCCACAGAGACAATTATTATGGATAACTGACAAGAAGATTTTATTTAATTCTGCTACTGAATAAACACGCACAGAGTGAAACATCTCGTACCCTGTTTGAAAGCGAGAGACGAAGACAACAAACTCATGGACATACCATTGTATCGAATACGTTTATTTAATCTATTATTTGATTTAATTATTCATCAGCCCAGTCCTAATAAGTACTAAACAGTATGACAAGTGTAACATTTTTTACACCTTTTTGTAGACCACACATCTGAAGACTAAAGGAGATTTGGCGGATCATTGAATAAAGGTGTATATTGAAGCATAAATGTCGTTAGTACCTTTAACTATTCTAGAAAGATTTTTCTGACACTTTTGGATGCCCTGTAGGTTTTTCTTGGATTAATCTCTGTTCCAGTTCATTAAAGAATTTTAGTGGACTGAAGGTCAACCAATTAACGAAGAACCTTCCCCAACAGTCAATCAGTACCATTTGTGCTTTGTGTTTGTAGATGACATCCGTAGAGAGACTTGTGGAGTACACAGAGCTGAAGAGTGAAGCAGCTTGGGAGACCGACACAATGCCACCCCCTGATTGGCCCACCACAGGCTTCATCACTTTTGACTCGGTCAACTTCTCCTACAGTGCCAATGATCCATTGGTCCTCCAGAACCTGACTCTCGTCTTCACATCCAGAGAAAAGGTCATCAGTACAGCCAAGCACGCACACACACAAGCACACACACACACACACACTAAGAAATAGGTCCACAGTAGTGTTGTCCCGATACCAATATTTTGGTACCGGTACTTTTTGATACTTTTGTAAATAAAGGGGACCACAAAAATGCATTATTGGCTTTATTGTAACAATTTAACGTATGTTTATTATTGCAAGTCCGTCCTTCAATAAAATAGTGAACATACAAGACAAGACAACAAAGGCTCCTAATTTAGTCTGCTGACATGCAGTAACATATTGTGTCATTTATCATTCTATTATTTTGTCAACATTATTAAGGACAATTGGTAGAAAATGAATTATTAATCTACTTGTTCATTTACTGTTAATATCTGCTTACTTTCTCTTTTAACATGTTCTATCTACACTTCTGTTAAAATGTAATAATCACTTATTCTTCTGTTTGGATTATTTACATTAGTTTTGGATGATACCACAAATTTGGGTATCAATCCGATACCAAGTCGTTACAGGATCATACATTGGTCATATTCAAAGTCCTCATGTGTCCAGGGACATATTTCCTGAGTTTATAAACATAATATACATTTTTTAAAAACGAACAAAAATGTTGTGATGCTAAAAAAATATCGACGTAATCACAGTAGTATCGACTAGATACGCTCCTGTACTTGGTATCATTACAGTGGATGTTAGGTATAGATCCACCAATGGTGTTTGTTTACATGTTGACGCCGGTGAGCTACGGTGTGTAGTGAAGCATGATGATACTTGTAAGAAACGTACTTTATTTGTTGCCATGGAGGCGAGGATTAGTGATTTAGAAGTAGCTAAAACACTGCCGACTGGGGCTGGACTTTAGCCGCTATCTAGCTAGCCATGTCTGAAAGCACCTCTTCCTGAGGGCGTTTCAGTGTTATAACTTCACCTTTATTGTTAATTTTTAAGCCAAAATGCGTCCGTTCTCCCTTTTCTGTCTACACACTGTGTCTGCTTGTAAGTACTCTGCGATTGTGCGCTGCCGAACATGCTCGTCTGCTCGTAAACCAGCAATGACACGACGGGGGCGGCGGACCGGTACTTTTCAGAGGCGGTATAGTACCGAATACGATTCATTAGTATCGCGGTACTATACTAATACCGGTATACCGTATAACTTTAGTCCACAGTGTTAAGTTCCTCATAAAAAATCATATTCCCTGTATCAATCGGTGTGATCTTCCTCATACGGGGGCCCACCAGTGTGCACGGCCCATGACTTCGGTTGATATGCAGCCGGAATGTGCAGCATTGTTACGCGGCATTCTTTCCCAATCAATTATTAAAGGACAGCATATTGTGCCGCTGATTCTCCAGCACTATACCATTTGTGATTCATGGAATACATATCTTGTAATTAAGACTGTTCAAGTGGATCCATTCGGTCTCAATTTGCATTTTGAACTACCTGACAATGACAACTGTTTATTCACTACGAGAGAGCGGGAAGGCACAGGGAGAGAAGCAGATGGAGATGGTCGAGGATGATTGGGATTGTGTTTAATGCAAGGGGGTGTGTTTTTGCATGGCTATGCTTGGCCAGGGTGGGCTGATTTCACAATGAATAGGTTGATAAGTGTCGAGCTTCAGACTGGCAGGATGGGATGAGGGGGAGGGAAGCTGTGCCGTACGTCATGGGGGTTAGCAAGGTTATATTGACAAGCCATGGCATCACAGGCATTTACAGCATCCCACACTCAAGTCACAAACTGTATATAAGCTGATTTGCCGAGGCGCACAACTCGCATTTGCTCAAATGTGACGCAAGCGGACCCATTTTTGCACCAAACGGGATTACTTGGTCAATGGTTACCCACAATGTCAATGAAAGAGTTACCGTCTATTATAGATATCCTGCATTGTTGGAAAACACATGCTCCACCACAACACCACCACAAGGGGATTTCCAAGTAATGCGTCGAGACAAACTCCTCCCTGTATGTCCTATAATTTTTTTTTTTTTACACCACATGGTTACACATGATATGTACATGGATAACCAGCCACTACTCACACACAATAGTAAAATATCGTGATTTGTTTAGATTTTAAACTACTTGTAATAATATACATTTTTTGGTAAAAACTGTGGCCATTATAAAATCCTTTGTACCTGTTAAGTGGTTAGAGTGTCCACCCGGAGATCGGTAGGTTGTGAGTTCAAACCCCGGCCGAGTCATACCAAAGACTATTAAAATGGGACCCATTAACTCCCTGTCTTTTTTGTTGAGCGGGCCAATCCAATTTCATACTGGCCCATGTTGACAATGTTGACAAAACAGTCCTGTGTAAAATGTCATAGGCAAATAAACTAAGTTTTTATTTGTCCCGGAAGTCTCGGCTCAGCAGAGAGTTAGAAGGCTGGCCACGGGGAAGCCCACATAAGTACGTCCGTCAATCTGTGACATCACAAATGGCACGGTGGTAATAAAAGACTGCGACACACAGTGGTCGGAGGCATCCAAAACTGCGTGCAAGCTCACACCCAAATACATGCACCTTACAATTTGATATTTTGGTAGTTTAACACAGGGGTCCCCAACCTTTTTTTGCACCACAGACCAGTTTAATGTAGGCATTGTTGTCAAAGACCGGCTTTCATTGTGTGGCAGATAAATAAAGCAAAAATAAGTACATTAAAATTACTATTTACTATAACACTGCTTGTTTTTTTGCAAGATCCCCGGCAAGTTAATGGTACTATATACCCTCAACCTGCAGATGGAAATCAGCCTTTGGCTACAATCTATCACATTTATATTTTATAAATTCATTATTGTGCATTGTATCATTTATATTTTATAAATTCATTATTGTGCACTGTATCATGTCTCAAAGTTCTAACAAATATAACGAATGACGACTTCCTATGAGGAGTTTTATTGTTCATTTATAAACGAGCTTATTGGTGTGTAGTGGGACAGGCGAAAGTTAAGTCTGAGAAATTGCAGTCGTTTATAAATGATTTAATATTTCTGTGCGGCCCAGTAGCAAATGCGTCACGGACCGGTGGTTGGGGACCCCTGGTTTAATACAAGCATTGTAACATTTATGAATAAGAAAATATGAAAATCATCATAACTGTAGGTCCCCTTTAAAAATAATGTAATACACATTGAAAACTATATTTACACTGTACACCAATAATTGTGTGGCCTGATCAGACACTAAACCAGGGGTAGGGAACCTATGGCTCTAGAGCCAGATGTGACTCTTTTGATGACTGCATCTGGCTCTCAGATAAATCTTAGCTGACATTGCTTAACACGATAAGTAATGAAGAATTCCGCTCGTAATCACAGTGTTAAAAATAACGTTCAAAATATAAAACATTCTCATGCATTTTAATCCATCTATCCGTTTTCACACCTGTTCAAGAAGTCGCATTAATGGTAAAAAGTATTTAATTTATTATTGGTTAGCTTCAGAATAACAATGTTATTAAAAATAATAAGAAACGTATTATACTCTAAAAATGTTGTCTTAAAAATGCACGCATTTAGTTGTATTCAGTGTTAAAAAATATTATATGGCTCTCACGAAAATACATTTTAAAATATTTGGCTTTCATGGCTCTCTCAGCCAAAAGGTTCCTGACCCCTGCACTAAATTGTAAAGATGTATAGAGTGAAGTGTTACTGGCATAATGTCATTTTTAGAAATACAAACACAGTAAGTTTTCTGTAGTTATAATTATTGGACTGGTATTGGTGTTCTGTGAATATTTGTAGTTCAGTGGAAGCCCAGTTAAAACATAGTTTATAAGACGACATGTGAATTCGAAACTAACGCATAACTGTCGGAAGTTAAAATATTAACTCTTTTCAGTCAGTCTCCTTCTTTTGCTGTTCTGTCACACCAGCTGTCTGATGACATGGCCCCTCAGAGACATGACACTTCAACAAAAAGCCAAGTGATGAATAGTCAAAAAGAGAGCATGGAAGCAATTTGTCTTTTACCCCAGGATTTATGTAGTGTATGACTTAGTTCTCCATTTGTCCCCTGTAGGTGGGCATTGTGGGACGAACTGGCGCTGGTAAGAGCTCTCTGATATCGGCCTTGTTCCGCCTGGCTGAACCCGAGGGCAGGATAGTGATTGATGGTTTCCAGACGTCTGATGTTGGTCTGCATACTCTTCGCCAGAGGATGTCCATCATACCGCAGGTCAGTCCTCTATTTATCACGACTAACTTCTATCACTAGTCAACATACAGAAATCATGAGCTGTGCCTATATGTCAAGAAATGCACGGTTATAGAAGGATTGGGTAACACAATTCAAAGCACAATGTACTGTAGTTGAAAGCACAACTAGAGCATAATTGATCAGTCGGAAATATTCATTGGGCTTCCTTTGCTGTTGCAGAGCAGTGGTCATAAAACACAAAACACTGTTTTATCATCATGTTATTAAAAAAATAAATTTAGAAGGGGTGTCAAATTAAATTGATTTCAAATGAATCGCAATTCTAATTTGTAACGATTCTTAATCGGTTAAAAACAAACACATTTTTGAATCTTTCCTGTCCAGCCAGTCAGGCGAATCATATTGTTGATGTACTGTAAGATGCCCATATTTGCTGTACAGATTTACTTGAGAAAAGAGAAGTGTGGGATACTTCTCTTGTTGGGATGTGGGATCTGAGCCGAGAATGTTGTGGCTTGTGCAGCCCTTTGAGGCATTTGTGATTAAGGGCTATATAAGTAAACTTTGATTGTTTGTTGCTTATTTGTATTTGACTTTTTAATTGTTTAAGTATAATTTTTTTTTTTTTTAAACAAAACCAGTTTTCTTTGAAGTAATATAGATTCATCATAGGTGTTTATACAGTATATTTGTATAGAGGAATGTAGTTCATCATAGAACTGGCACTACTAGTGTTGTCCCGATACCAATATTTTGGTACCGGTACCTGTACCAAAATTATTTCGATACTTTTCAGTACTTTTCGGTACTTTTCTAAATAAAGGGCACCACAAAAAAATGCTTTATTGGCTTTATTTTAACAAAAAAAATGAGGGTACATTAAACATATGTTTCTTATTGCAAGTTAGTCCTTAAATAAAATAGTGAACATACAAGACAACTTGTCTTTTAGTAGTAAGTAAACAAACAAAGGATCCTAATTTAGCTGCTGACATATGCAGCAACATATTGTGTCATTTTCCATTCTATTATTTTGTCAACATTATTAAGGACAAGTGGTAGAAAATGAATTATTTACTGTTAATATCTGCTTAATTTCTCTTTTAACATGTTTTATCTACACGTCTGTTAAAATGTAATAATCACTTATCTTCTGTTGCTTGATACTTTACATTAGTTTTGGAGGATACCACAAATTTGGGTATCAATCCGATACCAAGTAGTTACAGGATCATGTGGCGGACCGATACCTTTCAGAGGCGGTATAGTACCGCATATGATTCATTAGTATCGTGGTACTATACTAATACCGGTATACCGTACAACCCTAACTGACAGCCAATGTTATTAAAAAAAGTATTGATTTTGAATCGAGAATCCATTCTGAATCGTGCTGTTAGCCCCAAGAATCGAATCAAATCAAATCGTGTGGTGCCCATAGATTCACAGCCCTAAAATGTTGTGTCCGGCAGAAAGTCTCTTTACTAACACTTTTGAATGTCATTGAAATCCATTTACTTCACTTATTATTAGATGTCCAATAATGTTTTTTTTTGCCGATATCCAATATTCCGATATTTTCCAACGCTGAATTACCGATTCCGATATCAACCGATACCGATATATACAGTTGTGGAATTAACACATTAATGTGCCTAATTTTGCTGTGATGCCCCGCTGGATGCATTAAACAATGTAACAGGGTTTTCCAAAATAAATCAACTCAAGTTATGGAAAAAAATGCCAACATGGCACTGCCATATTTATTATTGAAGTCACAAAGTGCATTATTTTTTTTAACATGCCTCAAAACAGCAGCTTGGAATTTGGGACATGCTCTCCCTGAGAGAGCATGAGGAGGTTGAGGTGGGCGGGGGCCTGGGGGGCAGTATATTGTAGCGTCCCGGAAGAGTTAGTGACTATTTGTTCTGTTGTGTTTATGTTGTGTTACGGTGCGGATGTTCTCCCGAAATGTGTTTGTCATTCTTGTTTGGTGTGGGTTCACAGTGTGGCGCATATTTGTAACAGTGTTAAAGTTGTTTATACGGCCACCCTTAGTGTGACCTGTATGGCTGTTGACCAAGTATGCATGGATTCACTTGTGTGCGTGAAAAGCCGTATTATGTGACGGGGCGGCACGCAAAGGCAGTGCCTTTAAGGTTTATTGTTGCTCTGTACTTCTCCCTACGTCCGTGTACACAGCGGCGTTTTAAAAAGTAATACATTTTACTTTTTGAAACCGATACCGATAATTTCCGATATTACATTTTAAAGCATTTGTAGGCATCCCTAATTATAACCACCATGATGGGATTTGGGATGTTAGAGTTATGTTTAGTACAAATGTTTGTGAAGCTGTGACGCATCAGGATGGCCTTAAACTGTTTATGTGTGCATGCTCGGGGGAGCGTGACAGCTGACAGTTTGATATTAACTTTCAATATATATAGACGCTACATAGGGTTGGGCGATATATCGAATATACTCGATATATCGCGGTTTTGTCTCTGTGCGATGTAGAATGACTATATCGTGAGTATTTGAGTATACGTTCTCACGCAGTTGCTTTTAGCTGCGGGCATTACACTACAACTCTTTTCACTGTTTCTTGTCTTGGCAATCAATTTAGTCATCGATTCGTTCATTCTATGCTCTGCGCATGCGCAGAGGCTACTTTAAAAAAAAAAAAAAACATTTTTATAAACCTTTATTTATGAACTGCAACATTTACAAACAGCTGAGAAACAATAATCAAAATAAGTATGGTGCCAGTATGCTATTTTTTTCCAATAAAATACTGGAAAGGATAGAAATGTAGTTTGTCTCTTTCATCCGATTATTAATCGATTAATCGAAGTAATAATCGACAGATTAATCCATTATCAAATTAGTTGTTAGTTGCAGCCCGAGTTGAATCCCAACATAATTGTTAAATCTAAACCTAAATGTTGAATCAAAGTCTACATCTGGTTTTAACATTTAGGATTAGATTTAACATTCAGATATAATATTTAGAGTCAACATTTCATTTAAACTTAAATGTGATGAAAATGAGCTAAATCTGAGAAAAGTGGGTTGATGTGTGAGGGAGCAGGGTTGGGGTGGGGGCGGGGTTTGGTGGTAGCAGGGGTGTATAATGTAGCCCGGAAGAGTCAGGGCTGCATGGGATTCTGGGTATTTGTTCTGTTGTGTTTATGTTGTGTTAAGGTGCAGATGTTCTCCCGAAATGTGTTTGTCATTTTTGTTTGGCTTTGGTTCAAAGTGTGGCGCATTATTAGTAAGAGTGTTAAAGTTGTTTTATATGGCCACCGTCAGTGTAACCTGTGTGGCTGTTGACCAAGTATGCCTTGCTGTCAATTACGTGTGCAAGCAGAAGATGCATACAACAAGAGTCTAGGCTGGCACGTTGTCTATACATATTGTAGATGGCGCTAAATGCTGTACCATCATGGCACGTCATTATTATTGTAAGAGTGAAAATCTGAGAATATTAATCCCGGGAGTTATCTGCGAGAGGCACTGAAATCCGCAAATCTCCCGGGAAAATCGGGGAAAATCGGGGGGGTCGGCAAGTATGCAGCTGAGCCGCATCAGAGTGATCAAAGAGCCGCATGCGGCTCCGGAGCCGCGGGTTGCTGACCCCTGGTTTAGGGGAATTAAAACCATTATTTTTCTCAAGCTGTAGTTCCGTACACTGAACACCTTAATATCACTGTATCGGAAGGTGAATTAGAGCCCCAGTGAAAAGAAGACTCATATTCTTTTGACAAGTGAACACACCATTCAAATCCTTTTGAAACTGTTCCTCTAAGGTCAAATTATGACATATTGTTGGGTTGTTATATTCAAACCATATGTAATACCCCAAAACGTCACAATCTCACTTTGGCTGAGTTATTCACCTTGCATTAAAAACAAGTGCAGATAATTACACTTGTCACTCAGCGGATTTCTCAAAGTGAGGCAAACGGACGCCCTGAGACAGTTTAACTTTATTTCCGCTTGTTGAAACAGATACGGCATTAGGAAGATGCCAGCCCGCGGGTGAGTGTCAGCAGAGTGTATGGAGGGAGGGGGAGGAAGAGACTCCCACGGCCCGCACTGCGAAGAGAGCATCTTCCCATCCCTGACAGGGGATTAGCCCTCTACCCCCCAAACATAGGAAAGCTGCTTAGAAGAAGTCTCCCCATACTTGCAGTCAGAGTTCCCCTTGTACGCCGTCACTTAGCCCCCCCGATCGCAGCCAAAATTGCCCCAAAACAGTTTCATTTATGCGTTGCCGTGGGTTTGATATTTTTCTGGCATCATCGTCTCTTGAGAGAAAGTTTTACTTCCTCACGCCGACTACTTTGAGATAGATGTGATGTGACTTTGTTTGCTCGCTTTTGCTGGGGAAATGAAAAACTATGACGGCGTGCGTTTTATGTACTTTTATTTATGCACAAGAGCGGATGTTTGCATTTGTAAAAACTTTTACTGTCTATATGTCAAATATAACATGATTAACAGTCAGCCTTTCACATTTTGAGGTTTCCTTACCTTCAGTGCAGGGTAGGGTTGTACGGTATACCGGTATTAGTATAGTACCGCGATACTAATGAATCATATTCGGTACTATACTGCCTCTGAAAAAATACCGGACCTCCACCCCTACGCGCCCCCGTCGTGTCATTGCTGGTTTTACGAGCATACGAGCATGTTCGGCAGCGCACAATCACGGAGTACTTACAAGCAGACACAGTGTGTAGACAGAAAAGGGAGAACGGACACATTTTGGCTTGAAAACTAACGATAAAGGTGAAGTTATAACACTGAAACGCCCTCAAGAAGAGGTGCTTTAAGACATGGCTAGGTAGCTAGCGGCTAAAGTCCAGCCCCAGTCGGCAGTGTTTTAGCTACTTCTAAATCACTAATCCTCGTCTCCATGGCGACAAATAAAGTAAGTTTCAGTTTTAAGTATCATCCCTGCAGGACGAGGAATAGCTAAACATGCTTCACTACACACCGTAGCTCACCGGCATCACAATGTAAACAAACGCCATTGGTGGATCTACACCTGACATCCACTGTAATGATACCAAGTACAGGTGCGTATCTAGTCGTTACTACTATGATTACGTCAATATTTTTTGGCATCACAACCAATGTTCCCTCTAATTTTTCATGTGTGTGAGCAAACACAAAAACTCCCTAAGCATTCAGTGGAGCCCATGTGAGCAACATCAGACGTGCACACTGTGGCTACACCAGCAGCACACCTGTCCCAAACCTGACTTAATAACAAGTTCAATCTCCATCCATCCATCCATTTTCTACCGCTTGTCCCTTTCGGGGTCGCGGAGGGTGCTGGAGTCTATCCCAGCTGCATTCGGGCGGAAGGCGGGGTACACCCTGGACAAGTCCCCACCTCATTGCAGGGCCAACACAGATAGACAGACAACATTCTCTTATTATTATAATCAAATGACAGCAGTCATTTCAATGAGGTTATTTTCTAATAAGTGTTTAGGCCCACTTACAATGACAATAACAAAACATATTGTTTTTCATGAACTGTGTACTTGTATTGTTTGTCTGGGTGGAGGTCCTGCTTTGGAAATAATTTGTACCCCTTTCTGACATTGCATTTAGTTCCCATTAAAACATTCACATTTTGCACAATGAGATGTAAGCAGGGTATCATGTGTACATTCCTGCAACTTCCTGTTTGTAAAAAATATTTTTTTATTAGTATTTATTTAATATACTAACAGCATTTCATGATTAATATTTATCAATTAAGATTCCTAATAAATGACACTAGAATAAGCACACATTTGATTGGTAAATCATAGTGTAACGACCTGGAATTACACTTTATGTGTGGTGTTGGAGTTGTCCGACTTTTTGTGTGGCTGCAAACGCATCACTGGCTAAGTGCCATATTTGCATGTGTTGGCGCAAGTGAGAAAGAGCGAGCGGCTGCTGTTGATATAACAAAGTTGCTTTTGGTCTGGTTTGTACTGCAGAAAATGACTACTTTTGCTAGATATCATTTTTTTACTAATCTTTTGGTGATGTGTTTATGGCCGACAATAAATAGTTTTGCTCAGTAAAGTGATCGATGGAATTCATGTCCTCAAAGAGCCTCGACAGACGTTACAATATTTGAACAATGATGACGAAAACTGTTTTCTCTGTCGTGTCCGTGTGTCGAAAATTGTTATGCGCTTGTTTTTTTATTTGATTTTATGCGCGGCATAGATTTGCCATGCGCAGAGGACGCTTGAGCAGTGCGCAATTGCACAAGCGCGCACTTTAGAGGGAACATTGATCACAACATCTTTCGTTTAAAAGATGTATATTATGTTTATAATTTTTAATAACTTTTATAACTTTTAATTTTCCTGAGGGAACTCTGCTGAAGGAATCAATAAAGTACTATCTATCTATCTATCTATCTATCTATCTATAAATACGTCCCTGTACACATGAGGACTTTGAATATGACCAATGGATGATCCTGTAACTACTTGGTATCGGATTGATACCCAAATTTGTGGTATCCAAAACTAATGTAAAGTATTAAACAACAGACGAATAAGTGATGATTACATTTGAACAGAAGTGTAGATAGAACATGTTAAAAGAGAAAGTCAGCAGATATTAACAGTAAATAAACAAGTAGATTAATAATTCATTTTGTACCACTTGTCCTTAATAATTTTGACAAAATAATGGAATGATAAATGACAATATGTTACTGCATATGTCAGCAGACTAATTAGGACCCTTTGTTTGCTTACTTACTACTAAAAGACAAGTTGTCTTGTATGTTCACTATTTTATTTAAGGACAAACTTGCAATAAGAAACATATGTTCAATGTACCCTAAGATTTATTGTTAAAATAAAGCCAATAATGCAATTTTTTGTAGTATTTAGAAAAGTATCGAAATCATTTGGTACCTGTTCCAAAATACGTATTGGTATCGGGACAACACTAGTTCAGAGTGTGATATTCATATAATAGGTGATGTATGGCAATGGAAAATGATTTTATTGAATTCCCAGGAATGACTTTGTCATAAGAAAATAACTGTAGCAAACAGAAGGCTTAGCACTGGTGAAGCATATAATCAGTGAATGGAAAGTTGTGCTTGAAAGCATTATTTCATCCGCCGGAACGTTGAATCCTCTATTAAAAAGTATGTCACAAAACTAGTTTGAATTGGGACTTCAGCTGGCTTAATGGCACACTGCTATTTTTGCTGTCAGTGATGGGAGAAAAAAAGCTTGTTGGAAATAAAGCAGTGGAACATCTAAGGGGCAAGTAGCGGGTATAAAGTTCTGAAAGTGTTATTTTCATAAGAACAGACTGGGAGATGGTGAGCCTTCTTGTTTAAAGTTAAGTTTGTTGCCGAGTCACACCAAAGACTATAAAAAATGGGACTCGTTACCTCCCTGCTTGGCACTCAGCATCAAGGGTTGGAATTGGGGGGTTAAATCACCAAAAAATTATTCCCGGGCGCGGCCACCGCTGCTGCTCACTGCTCCCCTCACCTCCCAGGGGGTGATCAAGGGTGATGGGTCAAATGCAGAGAATAATTTTGCCACACCTAGTGTGTGTGTGACAATCATTGGTACTTTAACTTTTAACTTAATTTGTGTTCTTACTCATTGCACACCTTTGGGTGCTTCTACATACCAGTAGGGGGCAGTGATTTGAGTCAAACACTTGTAAGAATCATGTAGATGTGGGCTGAATGTCCTCTAGAACAGGGGTCCCCAAACGTTTTGCACCAGGGATCGCTTTAATCTAGGCATTATTTTCACAGACCGGCGTTCCACGCTTGGCAGATAGATATAGCAAATAAGTGCATGAAAAATTAATACATGAAAAAACTCACCATAAAATTCAATTAGTGATAGCCCCTGACCTTTTCCCTTTGCAAAAAAGCTCTCCATAGACTTTTGTTTTTTACTCATTTTTGCTAGTAGTAGGCTTTGTTTAGGTTTTAGTATCTGATGGGTAATAGGTGATACATCACATTCAAGGACAAGAGCATGGATATATAAGAAAGCTAGAAATACTTGAAAATAGTTCCAATAGATTTATGTGGATTTCTATTTTCATTCTAAATGTTATGTATTCATATTTTGTGCAATATTTCATACGTAGATATACTAATTTTAGGTTTTTGGTCCTAATTTTCATGCGTAAATACATCTGTTATTGCTAACTACTTGTGTAATAGGACTATGTGCAATAACACCAGCACTTTAACTTACTAGGCCAAAGGAGATGTGTATTTTTTTCCTTCCGCACAATTATTATTATATGCAACAATTTAGCACTTCTCCATCTTTAACTACTATGGCCATTTTGTCCCTGATCTGCCCTGATAGGTCATCAACCTAGCTCAGGGGTCGGCAACCTTTACCAGTCAAAGAGCCATTTTGACCAGTTTCACAAATTAAAGAAAACAATGGGAGCCACAAAAATCTTTTGAAATTTAAAATGAAATAACACTGCATACAAAGTTTTTTTTTTGCTTTGTGCTATGTATAAACCAAGGGTCTCAGACACGCGGCCCACACCTTAATATGAAAATTGAATGTTAGTGCAGCCCGCGGGTTTAATATGAATGGCGCTTGACAGCGTCATGCTTGTCAACCCTCCCGATTTTTCCGTCAGACTACTAATTTCAAGGCAACTGTTCTCTCAAACGTGCCGTGATGGTACAGCATTTAGCGCCCACTACAACCAGCGTGCCGGCCCAGCCACACGTTGTATGGGGCTTCTGCTGGCTCACGTAAGTGACAGCAAGGCATACTTGGTCAACAACCACACAAGTTACACTGACGGTGGCGGTATAAAAAACTTTAACACTCTTACTAATAATGCGCCACACTGTGAACCCACACCAAACAAGAATGACAAACACATTTCGGGAGAACATCTGCACTGTAACACAACATAAACACAACAGAACAAATACCCAGAATCCCATGCAGCCCTAACTCTTCCGGGCTACATTATACACCCCCGCTACCAAACCCCGCCTACGCACAGAGGGGGGGGGGGGGGGCAGGGTTGGGGTGGGGGCGGGGTGTGGTGGTAGCAGGGGTGTATAATGTAACCCGGAAGAGTAAGGGCTGCATGGGATTCTGGGTATTTGTTCTGTTGTGTTTATGTTGTGTTAAGGTGCAGATGTTCTCCCGAAATGTGTTTGTCATTCTTGTTTGGTTTTGGTTCAAAGTGTGGCGCATTATTAGTAAGAGTGTTAAAGTTGTTTTATATGGCCACCGTCAGTGTAACCTGTGTGGCTGTTGACCAAGTATGCCTTGCTGTCACATACGTGTGCAAGCAGAAGATGCATATAACAAGAGGCTGGGCTGGCACGCTGGTAATACAGATTGTAGAGGGCGCTAAATGCTGTACCATCATGGCACGCCGTTATTATTATTGTAAGGGTGAAAATCGGAGAATATTAATCCCGGGAGTTTTCTGCAAGAGGCACTGAAATCCGGAAGTCTCCCGGGAAAATCGGGGGGGTCGGCAAGTATGCAGCTGAGCCGCATCAGAGTGATCAAAACCCGGAGCCGCGGGTTGCCGACCCCTGACCTAGCTGGATGGAACCTAGCTTTTGGCTACGATTTGGCACTTTTACATTTTAAATGTTTACCAATGTGCATTGTCCCATGTAACAAAGATGTAACAAATATAGCAAATGGCGACTTCCTATTAGGAGTTTTATAATACATCTATGAACAAGCTCATTGGTGTGTCTGGTGGGACTGGCGAAAGTTTAGTAGGAGAAAATGCGATCAGTTATAAATGATTTAATGTCTCTGCGCGGCCCGGTACCAAATGCGTTACGGACCGGTGGTTGGGGACCACTTCCCTAGAACAACCTCCAACTCCGAAGTATGTTACTGACAAAAGGAACACACCAAAGCAAAGCAGCAGTTTATAACACAGGACATTCAGACCACATTTACTTGATCTTTGTAATGGTGTTTATCTCGAACACTGGCCACTACTGGTTTGGGGTGTGATATACTCTGTTAGCTTGTAAATAATGCAAAATCATTGTCTGTTTTAGACACTGGTTGTGGTGTTTTTTTACAGCACCTGTCACCTTGTAATATTAGCAGTCATTCAAGGGTGACTTTACCTGTTTGAACTACCCTGTCAAAGATACAATTGACTGTTGTAAATTTAGAGATGATTGTCACTAATCTTTACTAATTTAGCGACTGTACAAAATCTATTGTAGTCCATTCTCAACCTTTGTATGAGGCCTGTCCTAAAATAAAAGATCAACTCAGGGAAGTAAAGTTGGCCAACGTTTTGAATGGGACTCTGAGTGTATCAAGTCCTTTGTGAACATCTTTTCCCCTGCACATTTCCTAGATGCGCTCCATAAAGCCTGTCTTAACCCTTTTATACATCTTAGCCCTTGTCATTATCTTTACTGGCCACGGCCTTCTCTTTCTATATTCATCTATCCATAGGACCCAGTTCTCTTCACGGGCACCATGAGGAAGAATCTGGACCCTTTCAAGCAGCACACAGATGAGGACCTGTGGAATGCACTCCAAGAGGTACTCCAGCCTGGCTCTGAATGATTCCCCCTTGCCGGCCCAGGGGGGGATCCCTCTGTCCCCCTGTACAATGCTGCCATTCAGCCTCCCTGCTCGCCACAAGTCATGGGGGGGAAATCCCATTAGGGCCATGGGGCCCAGCTCAATGTGCAGCTTGTAACTGGGAACCATTGAAAGTGCTGGGGGAGATGTGTTTGGGCAGTCAGGCCAATCAGGATGAAGGCTCCCCCCACAGTGAAGGGCTTCAGCTCCTGGTCCTGCCTCTGAATGGGTTTGGTGGCCTGGATTAAAGCTAGAGGGCTGGCCACAAGAGAGCATTGGCCAAGGTCATCAGTGGACCTGGCCTTGCATTGTGCCAGGCGGTTAATGGGTGTGTTTGGATGGTTCTTTAAAGACATCTCCACAGGAGACCTTTATGCTGGAGTAATGAAGGGTTGGGGCTCTGCACTCCCCTCTCTGCAGGTGCAGATGAAGGCTGTGGTGGAGGACCTGCCCAATAAGTTGGATACGATGCTGGCAGAGTCAGGCTTGAACTTCAGCATGGGCCAGAGGCAGCTGCTATGCCTGGCCAGGGCCATCCTGCGGAAAAACCGCATCCTTGTCATCGACGAGGCCACGGCCAATGTGGACCCAAGGTTAGAGGAGTATTGTCAACTACTGACCTCGATTAGAGGGGATGCAACCTAAATTGAAGGATTAATTAAACAAGACTGGCTAGACATATCAATGGTGCTCAAATTGTTGGCCTCCAAGGGCCAAAGTGAAAATGTGCCAATGGACCGCGGGCCAAATGCAGCGTTTTAAATGTACAACAGCACCATGAGTGAAGCAATTAGACCCATGCCAACATAAAGTACCGGGGAGATCGAGTAGTTTAGTCTTGGGGACATACCATCAATGATTGTGTAAGCTTGAAAGAGATCATTATGAATATGTACTACATTTAGGAAATCAAATAACTTGGTTAACTGTGTTACAAAAAAAGATCAGTCAGAAGTACATAACATTGGATATAGAGAATATACAAACCCTTTATTTAGTGAATCAAAAAGATTGAAATTCAATAATTTGGTGCGTTTGCAAATAGCTAGAATTACGTACAAAGCCAAATATAATCTGCTACCCAAGAATGTACAACATTTCTTCTGTACCAACTTGTCGGATTACATCCTTGTCTTTCTACTATCCAGGCGAGAGGCATGATTTATGATCTACAATAAAGTTTGACAAGCAAGAAAAGGATGACGCAGCTCATCAGTTGATCATGTCAACATAGGCACGCAAGCTTGTGATCACGGCGCGGCTATAAATAGTTTGTCTGTGTTAGCGATTATAATAACAATACCACTAATACTTGGTTGATATCACAAAATGTAAATGGAGTATTGTTGGCGCTTTTTGGATGGTTATTTATTAGGTTTTATGGGCGGAACAGAGGACCTCCCAAAGCGGACTTTTATTTACGACATCTGTAAAGTCTTTCATAATGATTGTAAACGATAATGCTGAAGAAACAAGTCCATGTCAGAAAACCAACAAATTTAGCTGAACTGCACCAATTTTGTCAAGAAGAGTGGTCCAAAATTCAACCAAAAGCGTGTCAGAAGCTTATGGATGGCTACCAAAAGCACCTTATTGCAGTGAAACTTGCCAAGGGACATGTAACCAAATATTAACATTGCTGTATGTATACTTTTGACCCAGCAGTTTTGGTCACATTTTCAGTAGACCCATAATAAATTCATAAAAGAACCAAACTTCATGAATGTTTTTTGTGACCAACAAGTATGTGCTACAATCACTCTATCACAAAACAAAATAGAGTTGTAGAAAGTATTGTAAACTCAAGACAGCCATGACATTATGTTCTTTACAAGTGTATGTAAACTTTTGATCGCGACTGTAACTAGACATGCACAGATAAAAGCAACCACAATACATCCCACTAGGCATTTTTAAAGATAGTAATTAATGATAAAACATGTCAAAACGTTATAAAAACTCATGTGGTGAACTATAGAGTAACACAAATGGAACGTTATCCAAACAAAACTGCAACTCTTGTTGTGTCGCTGTGAACTTATGCTCCAGCCTGATACAATAACACAATTAACCCTAACTTCATTTGAAAGTATGGCAGGTTGTTTTTCCTGTGGCGTCTACCACCTCACATACCCGACGAGCCATTGTAGTGTGCCGCGTACAATCCCCGCCCGAAGCACTTTAGGAAGAGTGTTTTGTTCTCAAGTGTTGTGTTCTGTGCAACTTTAGAACCGACAGCCTGATCCAGCAGACGATCCGGGACAGGTTTCAAGAGTGTACCGTGCTCACCATCGCTCACAGGCTCAACACCATCATTGACTGTGACAAAATACTGGTAGGTTGCGAAGCAGCAACTTTTAATTGTTTGTTTTTGAAAGGCCATCACACATCTTGTATAGTACTTGAATGTGCAATTTTCAGAATTATGACAAAGAATACCCTAAATGAGATTCAGGCAACCTGCAGCCTAAAGTTTAAATTCAATTGCCACATTTTTGCAACAGCAGGACCGCCTTTTGATCACAGTTTCCTCTCATTGAATCGACTCTCTTGTGCCACTTGATCTTTGGCCCTTTCCTGCTACTGCCTGCAGAGGTGCCAATTAGCACCGTTTGTGGCAGCATTTGTCAAGAGTCTATGAAGGGTCGGGCGTGACCTGGCGTGGCTCCTGTGCAGAAAAAGCCAAAACACAAGCAGCTGGGACTGATTCACACCTACACTTGTGTTAAATGCCCCCCATATTGGCATGAAGCCTTGGGAGATTTAAATCAGGTCCCAGCTGAGAGAGAGACAGTACTTTTTTTAGTGTTCTGTTTATAATAGCAAGAAGCTTGTAAAGCTAAGCTTGTAAAATGTGTGCTGAGATAATTGGAGTCTTCTGCAAACTGCTTGAATAGGCACTATATGTTAAAAAGTTAAAGTTAAAATACCATGATTGTCACACACAAACTAGGTGTGGTGAAATGTGTCCTCTGCATTTGACCCATCCCCTTGTTCACCCCCTGGGAGGTTAGGGGAGCAGTGAGCAGCAGCGGTGCAGCGCCCGGGTATCATTTTTGGTGATTTAACCCCCAATTCCAACCCTTGATGCTGAGTGTCAAGCAGGGAGGTAATGGGTCCCATTTTTATAGTCTTCGGTATGACTTGGCCGGGGTTTGAACTCACAACCTACCGATCTCAGGGCGGACACTCTAACCACTAGGCCACTGGGTAGGTGTACAGTAAGGCAATAGCAACTCATTTTCAAGAGTGTTTTGATTGTTGCTGCTAGAGATAAATCGCCAAAATAAATCCATGGCTTTGTCAACCATCACACAGCTAACAGGCAGAGATGCTAATTGTTCACTACAAACCAGCACGTGTTGGCTAGATCAGTGTTTTTCAACCATGCCGTGAGATACAGTCTGGTGTGCCGTGGGAGATTATGTCATGTCACCCTTTTGGGTTAAAAACATTTTTTTGCAAACCAGAAATTATAATCCGCAAATAATGTGCCGTTGTTGAGTGTCTGTACTGTCTAGAGCTGGGTAGAGTAACCGTGAAATACTTTTCCATATCAGTAGGTGGCAACAGGTAGCTAATTGCTTTGTCGTGAGGGAGGCATCGTGCAGGTAAAAAGGTATCTAATGTGTAAACCAAAAATAAACAGAAGGCGAGTGCCGCTAAGAAAAGGCATTAAAGCTTAGGGAAGGCTATGCAGAATGAAACTAAAATTGAACCGGCTACAAAGTAAACAAAAACGGAATGCTGGACAACAGCAAAGACTTACAGCGTGTGGAGCAGATCGCATCCACAAACTACATCCGAACATAACATGACAATCAACAATGTCCCCACAAAGAAGGATAGCAACAACTTCAATATTCTTGATTGCTAAAACAAAGCAGGTGTGGGGAATAGCACTCAAGGAAGACATGAAACTGCTACAGGAAAATACCAACAAAACAGGAAAAACCACCAAAATAGGAGCGCAAGACAAGAACTAAAATACTACACACAGGAAAAGAGCAAAAAACTCAAAATAAGACAGGTCATGACAGTACACCTACTTTGAGATAAGAGTTATAGTGATGCATGGTTGGTTATGGTTTGAATTCATATCCAACAATTGCGAGAACAACTTTTTACTGTTGGCTGCTGAGTTTAATTTTTAATGTTTTCTGCTGGTGGTGTGCCTTTGGATTTTTTTCAATGAAAAAAATGTGCATAGGCTCAAAAAAGGTTATACAAAACACTGGGCTAGATCTTCATTTGTCTTGTATGATTGCAGGTTTTGGACGCAGGCAAAGTCCAAGAGTATGATGAGCCTTACGTGCTGCTCCAGAACGAGGACGGGCTTTTCTATCAGATGGTCCAGCAGACAGGCCGAGTAGAGGCTGCCTCACTGCTCAACACAGCCACACAGGTACAGAGCGACTCACTACCATGCAGTATTTCACAATAGTTCAATGATAATGCCATTGTGCTGCAATCGATACAAAGCGACTCCAATACATGTTTCAAACGTCATTATTTGACACAATTGTATTCATGTGAAACCAGGACATGATCATCGGTAGAGGTGCACCTCGTGATTCGATTTGATTCCAATTCTTGGGGTGACATTTCGATTCAGAATCGATTCTCCACTCAACATGATTATTGTAATTGTGTGAATTCTCCAAAGCATTCACACATGGTTTTCTACACCAAAATTAAGCTATGTATTTAATTTACTCTACTTCAGATTTTGGCGCGCTCTACCTTCCACATTTTTCACCCGATTCAAACCGTCTCAACTTCATGCTGTTCAGCCTATTCGGGAATCGCGGACTTTCCTTTGACAAATTCCAAAAATTCCCAGATTTCCCAGAATTCCAGGTTTTCCGGGACATTTTTCCCATTCAAAATTAATTGGCCATTTTTCAAACTTCCACCATTTCCAAATTTTTCAACCGATTCAAACCGTTCCACCTTCAACACATTCCACCATCCTGGAAATTCAAACTACCGTATTTTCCGCACTATTAGCCGCACCTAAAAACCACAAATTTACTCAAAAGCTGACAGTGCGGCTTATAACCCGGTGCGCTTTATATATGGATTAATATTAAGATTCATTTTCATAAAGTTTCGGTCTCGCAACTACGGTAAACAGCCGCCATCTTTTTTCCCCGTAGAAGAGGAAGTGCTTCTTCTTCTACGCAAGCAACCGCCAAGGTAAGCACCCGCCCCCATAGAACAGGAAGCGCTTCTTCTTCTACTGTAAGCAACCACCCGCCCGCGTAGAAGAAGAAGAAGCGCGCGGATATTACGTTTCATTTCCTTTGTGTGTTTACATCTGTAAAGACCACAAAATGGCTCCTACTAAACGACAAGTTTCCGGTTCATGAAAAGACGCAATCTCTCCATCCGCACACGGACTACTATTTCACAGCAACTGCCTAAAGACTTTCAAGAAAAGCTGGCTACTTTCCGTGCATATTGTAAAAACAAGATAGCTGAAAAAAAGATCCGGCCAGAGAACATTATCAACATGGACGAGGTTCCACTGACTTTTGATATTCCTGTGAACCGCACTGTGGATACAACGGGAGCACGTACGGTGAATATTCGCACCACAGGGAATGAGAAGTCATCCTTCACTGTGGTTCTAGCTTGCCATGCTAATGGCCAGAAACTTCCACCCATGGTGATATTCAAAAGGAAGACCTTGCCAAAAGAGACCTTTCCAGCCGGCGTCATCATAAAAGCTAACTCGAAGGGATGGATGGATGAAGAAAAGATGAGCGAGTGGTTAAGGTAAGTTTACGCGAAGAGGCCGGGTGGCTTTTTTCACGCAGCTCCGTCCATGTTGATATACGACTCCATGCGCGCCCACATCACGCTGGTTTTTAATATATTATTAAAGTTTGACTGACCTATCTGACTGTTTTTTTGACATTCCTTTAGCGCAGTTAGATGCGGCTTATAACACGGGGCGGCTTATAGGTGGACAAAGTTTTGAAATATGCCGTTCATTGAAGGCGCGGCTTATAACCCAGGGCGCCTTATGGTGCGGAAAATACGGTACCTTTTTTTTTCCAATTCAAAAAAATTCCAGGATTTTCCAGAATTTCTGGTTTTCCAAAGCCCTATTTACACCCTTTTTTCTGGCGACTACTCCTTCACATTTTTCAACGCATTTCAACCGTTCCACCGTCAAATCATTCCTCTTAATCAGGACAAAAAAAACAAGTTGTTTTTTGAACTGCAAAAATTCCTGGTTTTCCTGAAATTCCAGGAATTCCGTAATACCATTTCTCAATTCAACAAGTTACTACTTCAACATTTCTCGACCGATTTAAAAAATTCCAACACCAACCATTTCAACTCATTCAGACCATTTAAGTTTTTTTTACCATTTTCAAAAAAATTCCCGCTTTTCCCTCGGACGTTCCAAAATTTTGGGAAATTCCTATTGAAATCAATGGGACATTCTTTAAAGTTCCACAACTCCCACATTTTTCATCTGATTCAAACTGTTCTTACTTCAAAATATTCAGCCTGTTTGGGAATTGTGTGCTTTACTTCAACAATTCTAAAAAAAAATTCCAGGATTTCAGTTCAACTTCAGCATTGGAGCATTCACACATTCACAGCCTCATCTAGTATATTATTTGTTATATATATTAGAAAAAAAACCTATTTTTAAAAAGGTGACAGGTTACAAAAGCTCCTCTTGGCTGCTTATGTACAACTTGTACGCGCAGTGGTGGCCTAAAAAAAATATTTAAAAAATTGCATCCAATATTTATTTTTTAACAAAAATTACAGAATCTTAATTAATCCAACAAAATAAAAAAGACAAACCCCAAATTCAACCCAATCGCAGTTTTACAATACTTAGGATAGAAAATTACAAAGCAATTGAGAAGACATACAGTACAAATACAGTTCAGTTCAGTTTCAGTTTATTTGGAACATGCATACGATACAATGTAATTCATCACATTTCCAGTTGTTATACAGCACATACAAAAAGGAGTAGGAAGAAACAGAGTTTATTTAATCCTACCCCTTTTCATACATGGCAGTTTTATCCCATTTCCTTATTCTCTGTTTGTAACAGAACAGTGAATAAATAAATAATAAATATATAAATATACCATAAGTAAGTACAAAAATATTTTATAAATAAATCATAATTTCACTTTTTTTGTTGTTTTAAAAAAGGGTTCATGGTGTTCATCATAAATGTTTTTCTTTGTACTTTGTGAACACTTGTAGTTTGAACAGTCTCTTAAACTGAATCATATTGGTACTTTGTTGGATTTCCTTGCTTGATCCATTCCATAATTTAATTCCACATACTGATATACTAAAGGTTTTAAGTGTTGTACGGGCATACAAATGTTTTAAATTAGATGTTCCTCTCAGGTTATATTTCTCCTCTTTTGTTGAGAAGAATTGTTGAACATTCTTGGGTAGCAGGTTATAGTTTGCTTTATACATCATTTTAGCTGTTTGCAAATGCACCAAGTCGTTGAAGTTCAATATTTGTGACTCAATAAATAAAGGCTTTGTATGTTCTCTATATCCAACATTATGTATTATTCTAATTGATCTTTTTTGTAGTGAATGAAGCGCATATTTGTAGTTATTTCCCCATATTTCTGCACAATAACTCAGATATCGTAACACTAGTGAGCAGTAGAGAATATGAAGTGATTTTTGGTCCAGAACATCCATCCAACCACCCATTTTCTACCGTTTATTCCCTTTGGGGTTGCGGGGGGCGCTGGAGCCTATCTCAGCTACAATCGGGCGGAAGGCGGGGTACACCCTGGACAAGTCACGACCTCATCACAGGGCCAACACAGATAGACAGACAACATTCACACTCACATTCACACACTAGTAGTGTTTCCTGGGATCCAGGGTCAACGCAGCCGTCTACCAGCAAGTTTTAGAGCACTTCATGCTTCCTGCTGCTGACCTGCTCTATGGAGATGGAGATTTCAAGTTCCAACAGGACTTGGCGCCTGCACACAGCGCAAAATCTACCCGTGTCTGGTTTACGGACCATGGTATTTCTGTTCTAAATTGGCCCGCCAACTCCCCTGACCGTAGCCCCATAGAAAATCTGTGGGGTATTGTGAAAAGGAAGATGCAGAATGCCAGACCCAAAAACGCAGAAGAGTTGAAGGCCACTATCAGAGCAACCTGGGCTCTCATAACACCTGAGCAGTGCCAGAAACTCATCGACTCCATGCCACGCCGCATTAACGCAGTAATTGAGGCAAAAGGAGCTCCAACCAAGTATTGAGTATTGTACATGCTCATATTTTTCATTTTCATACTTTTCAGTTGGCCAACATTTCTAAAAATCCCTTTTTTGTATTAGCCTTACACAATATTCTAATTTTGTGACACACGGAATTTTGGATTTTCATTTGTTGCCACTTCAAATCATCAAAATTAAATGAAATAAACATTTGAATGCATCAGTCTGTGTGCAATGAATAAATATAATGTACAAGTTACACCTTTTGAATGCAATTACTGAAATAAATCAAGTTTTTCAAAATATTCTAATTTACTGGCTTTTACCTGTACGTCATACGTCAGCAGCCAAAATTAACTTTTGGAACCTGTAACTTGTTTTGAAAAATTGTATTTTAAATTTTTACAACCAAATAGCAGATTGCAAGAATGGATTTGCATCAACATTGATTCTGAATCGAATCATCACCCCATTGATGGCAATTAAAACGAGAGATGTAAGATTCACTACAACTCAGTCCTCCTCCGTGCAGCTGTCAGCAGCAAGATAGTTATTGCAGTTAAAGTAGGTCGGTGCTCAAATATATGTTATTTGTATACAAAATAATAATAATTCAAATACAAATTTTTAATTGGAGATGCGCTAAGACCACAAAAAGTGACCTGATGAGTGGCGAGGGAACTCTGTAAGGATACATATTCCTGCCTTTTATTACAGAGGGTACAGGTTTGTCAGGAAAGGAAACCGATTAGAAAAAGCTACAAAACAGTTATTTACAGTATTTTCTGTTAATTTTGTTATTTTGCACTAAATATGTTTTTATTGAAAAATGTTTGTCCTAATGTATTCCTCTAAAACAGGGTTGTCCAAACTTTGTAACTTGGGGGCATTGGGCTAAAATAATTAGACCGGGGGTTGGAAGCTGACATGTAAAGTAACTATATATATATATATATATATATATATATATATATATATATATATATATATACATACACACAAAACATACATATAACCTATACATATACAGTATATACACATTATATTAAGATACTATATGCATATATGATGTATAAATTAATATATAATTAATATATATATATATATATATATATATATATATATATATATATATATATATATATATATATATATATATATATACATATACATATTATATTAAGATATTATATACATATATGATCTATAAATTAATATATAATTAATATAAATACATACAGTATATATATATATATATATATATATATATATACCGCATTTTTCGGACTATAAGTCGCAGTTTTTTTCATAGATTGGCCGGGGGTGCGACTTATACTCAGGAGCGACTTATGTGTGAAATTATTAACACATTACCGTAAAATATCAAATAATATTATTTAGCTCATTCACGTAAGAGACTAGACGTATAAGATTTCATGGGATTTAGCGATTAGGAGTGACAGATTGTTTGGTAAACGTTTAGCATGTTCTATATGTTATAGTTATTTGAATGACTCTTACCATAATATGTTACGTTAACATACCAGGCACGTTCTCAGTTGGTTATTTATGCCTCATATAACGTACACTTAGTCAGCCTGTTGTTCACTATTCTTTATTTACGGTATTTTAAATTGCCTTTCAAATGTCTATTCTTGGTGTTGGGTTTTATCAAATAAATTTCCCCAAAAAATGCGACTTATACTCCAGTGCGACTTATATAAGTTTTTTTCCTTCTTTATTATGCATTTTCGGCAGGTGCGACTTATACTCCGAAAAATACGGTGTATATATATATATATATATATATATATATATATATATATATATATATATATATATATATACAGTATATGTATGTATATATATATATATATATAATATATATATATATATATGTATGTATGTATGTATGTATGTATGTATGTATGTATGTATGTATGTATGTATGTATGTATGTATGTATGTATGTATATATATATATATATATATATATATATATATATATATATATATACATATATATATATACATATATATATACATATATACGTTGGGTCAGGAAAAAACCTGTTTCACAGGTTTCCCTATATATATATATATATATATATATATATATATATATATATATATATATATATATATATATATATATATATCGTAAATAAAAACAGAATGCAATGATTTGGAAATCCTTTTCAACCTATATCCAATTGAATAGACTGCAAAGACAAGATACTTAACGTTCAAATGGGTAAACTTATTTTTTTGCAAATATTGGAATTTGAGGCCTGCGACATGTTTCAAAAAAGCTGGCACAAGTGGCAAAAAAGTCATTTGAGGAATGCTCATCAAACACTTATTTGGAACATCCCACAGGTGAACGGGCTAATTGGGAACAGGTGGGTGCCATGATTGGGTATAAAAGCAGCTTCCATGAAATGCTCAGTCATTCACAAACAAGGACGGGGCGAGGGTCATCTAAATACATTTTGATTTGAGTCAAATAGTATTAAAATCCAACAAATACAAATTCACCGCGCTGATAGGGGCGAAGACTATGCACTCTTGTCTAGTTTTCAGGGAGTTGGCAACTTTGGAAGAATATAATGACGTAAAAGATGAGCCCCGACAATGCTAAGACACTTGATTACCATTTTAATTTGAAGTACTACACCAGAACATTCATTTCAAAATGATTTACATCCCCTGATTTTATCTAAAAACTCTCCACATTTTTTTTTACTCCCGAACGTCATTTTGAGATCACTTCGAGGGAGGCTTCCTGAAAAAAAGCGAGTCTTTTTTTTTTTAGTATTGGGTTTAACTTCATCACGATTCGCGATCAGCTCTCTATGGGTATTACTGTAATAGAGAATGTCCATATTTTTCCCTGCGGAATTCATTTGTGATGTATCCCCCCCCCCCCCACGGACACTGACAAGTGATAAGAGTCCCTGCTCGTCATTGTTCACTTCCATTCTGTGTGCATCAGTCTGGGACGACAGATACAGCATTGCAACTTCAAACGGGGCCTTTGTTCAATAAGAAAAAAAGTGGGCATCATTTCATTTTCTCTCTGTCCCGCTCACAAGTTTATCTGCACAACTCCATCTCCTCAGCCAGAGGAGTGAAATGAGTAAAATAGTGATTTGAAAGAGTCAGCACACTGTGCTATTATTTGGCGTGCTGTTGCCCTGCACACTGGCCGAGTGTATTGTTAGAGACTTTTCCGTTTCCTCCGCGCATTGTGGGGCGCTTCCCCTTTCATCAGATTACGCCCTAGCGCCACTTATTAAATGCTGAAAATGTTGTGTGACAAGTTTCTATAGTTGTCAGTCAAGTTTATATACATTCAATAATCTGATAGCGACCGCTTGCTCTTTTGTCCGCGTTGAAAGAGGCTCTCAGGGCACGCTGGATATTGCACGTCGTGGACTTCCCGTTTGTGCGTATTTTTTCTGTTGAAAAACTTTCCCCAAGAGGAGAATGGCAGTCTATTCTTCATACAAGAAGGCAAGCACTGTTACATTACAAAGCTAGGTGAATTTCTTGGAGCATGGTTCCAAAAAGGGTTCAAGCGAAAGCTACCCCGCAGACGGTAGGTAGTTTATAAGATACAACGTGCATCCCAACAGGTGATCCTTTATAAATGTATTGTTGTCACACATTTAATTGTGCTCTCAGCAATGGCTACAATCAGGCAACAGTACTTTAGATCTTGTTAATGACCAAAAATAGTACCGTATTTTCCGGTATATAAGCCGCTACCTTTTTTTCAACGCTTTGTACCCTGCGGCTTATAAAACGGTGCAGCTAATTTTTTTCCATAATGTTTTGCGTTTAATAATTTTCATAGAACACCAACAGAAACACTGAAAATGTCTGTTATCGTTTGTGCAACGGCGCCACCTTTTGGACAGGTTCACTCACTGCAGGTGCTGCGGTTTATAAATGTACTTCCTTAAACTGGAAGTATTCATTCAAAGGATTCTTCATTTATCGCTCCGAGCAATGTTTGTAAGTTTTACAATATAACTAAAACAATTTGTACTTCCTAAATCGTCGCCTGTGTGATGTCTGTAAGAGTATTTTTATGCATATTTTTACGTGGTATCGTAATGTAATCAAGCTAACGTCGTTAGCATTAGCGAATATACTAACACATTAACAAGTGTCCGTGTCACTATTATTAACTTACTTTCTTTTTGTATTGTTTTAGTTTTGTAAATTCACTAAAACGTCAATGTGGAGTTATTAAGTCTTTTAGCTGATTGGAGAGCAGTTAGTGAAACAATTAAGGTATGTAAATAAAGATTTCCAAATATCTTTTGTACCGGCTTATAAAACGGTGCGCCTAATTAATGGATTTTTATTTGTGAACGGCCTTAATGTTTTGCGTTTAGTAGTTTTCATAGAACACCAACAGAAACACTGAAACTGTCTGTTATTGTTTGTGCTATGGCGCCATCTTTTGGACGGGTTCACTCACTGCAGGTGCTGCGGTTTGATAATTAAACCGAAAGTATTCGTTCATAGCGATTCTGTTTGAAAGGATTCTGCATGTATCACTCCGAGCAACGTTTGTAAGTTTTACAATATAATTAAAACAATTTGTACTTCCTAAACCGTCGCCTGTGTGATGTCTGTAAGAGTGTTTTCATGCATATTTTAACGTGCTATCGTAATGTAACCAAGCTAGCGTCGTTAGCATTAGCACATATACTAACACGTTAACAAGTGTCCGTGTTACTATTATTAACTTACTTTCTTTCTGTATTGTTTTAGTTTCGTAAATTCACAAAAAGGTCAACGTGGCGTTATTGAGTCTTTTAGCTGATTGGAGAGCAGTTAGTGAAACAATTAAGGTATGTAAATAAACATCTCCAAATATCATTTGTACCGTATAGTTAATTTATGTTAAATATTTTTTTCTTCTAAAATTTGGTGGGTGCGGCTTAAATACCAGTGCAGTGGAATATATGGCATATTTACGTTCAATTTGGATTTCTTGATTTAATACCATTGAGGCATTCTGGCCAAGTAAAAGTCAAAAACGTTATCCTTGTCTGTGACTCATCGCATAAGTGCTTTTTCTTGTTGGTAGAAAGGCCGTGCTAATGTAGCCCTAAGCAGCAAAATCAAGTGGTACCTTCACTTAACCCATGAGTCATTTTTTTTCGATACAATCTGTCCCTCAGGCTTTGTGTTATGCTTTAAGTCGCGGGCATAATTTGAGTTACGAGAATGTTCGGCGACAGAAGTCGCAACAAACATATGTTTTGATATGACAGTTGATGTGCACGTTTGAGCGCCATTCAGAGATTGACACAATTCCGCCCTCAAACCACCAAAACTGAGAAAGTTATTGCAAAGGAGAAGAAGTGGACGATTGAATCAGAGAAACATTATTATAAACATGTCCTACCTAAGTAGACGATCGGGCATTACATTTAGTAAACAGACATTCATATTACTTGTTCTCAACTCTGACCACTCCGGTCCGTCACTCAAATTGGTCAATGTGCAACATAAACAAAGATTTCCTAGTTTCTTTTGTTACACGGCGTAGAATCAACTTGTAAGAGACACTTTCAAAAGGTAAATGCTGTACAATGTAAAACTACTGTAGTTGTTGTAGTACATACTATGGGTTGTACGGTATACCAGTATTAGTATAGTACCGCCATACTAATGAATCATATTCGGTACTATACCGCCTCTGAAAAGTACCGGTCCGCCAACACCCCCGCACCCCCATCGTCGTCACGTCGTGACATTGTTGGTTTACGGGCAGAGGAGCATGTTCGGCAGCGCACAATCACGGAGTACTTACAAGCAGACACAGTAAGTAGACCAGGGGTGGGCAATTAATTTTTACCGGGGGCCGAATAAGCAACCCGAGCACTGCTGGAGGGCCACACCGACAATATTTCAATTACATTTTGCTCAATATTATTTTTGATATACCGTAAGATAAATAATAATAATGATAATAATAATAATAATTAATAATAATAATAATAATTTTATTTAACCTAACTTAACTTTATACAAAAGCAGATTGCTTTTGATGGTTTTATTTTTAACACTGTCTTACACAACACTTCCGGATGTATAATACAATGCAAAAATGTCCATTTCTGCACAGGGTTAATTTCTGTCACTTTATCCTGCATTATACAACATTTTTCCCCGTCAGATCTGTTGTTAAAAATCGTTTTTAATCATATTTATTTTATATTGGTTTTATATGTAATTATTTTTTGTTTTTATTCAGTTATTGATGCTAAGGATAATATTTTAATATTGTTTTTAATATTGTTGTGCAGCACTTTGGAAACATTTTGTTGTTTAAATGTGCTATATAAATAAAGTGGATTGGATTGGATTGTCACACCTGCCAGCTTGTCCCATTTCAGTCCTAACATGTCCAAACACGCATTTACCTATATGAACAAGTCATTACCTGTGGTTGTCTCTTTAATTGACTGCATGGCTGCCAGCTCCTTCGTGATTTGAAAGTCTGTAGTTATCCCACGTAAAAAGATGAGCAGCTGGGCGGTGTCACGTACATCGCAGCTCTCATCCAAAGCCAGCGAAAAACAGTCGAAGTCTCCGGTGTTGTGCCGGATAATGCGCCCCCGTAGAATGCACCCCCTGACGGGAGTGTTATATCAACTAAAGCAAACACTTAAAGTTTCCACGTGCAAGATTGAATCTATTTAAAAAAGTTATTTAATAAGAAGCCAAAAGTGCAAAAACAATAATGTTCGTGTTGGAGGAGTTGTGAATGAATGAAATATGAAATCCGTGCTGCGGTTGCCGCTGGGCCACAACATTAGGTACACCTGCAGACTGCAGCGCGGATTTCATTACCCATTACCTCCCTGTTTGGCACTCAGCATCAAGGTTTGGAATTGGGGGTTAAATCACCAAATGATTATCGGGCGCGGCCACCGCTGCTGCTCACTGCTCCCCTGTGGGGATGGGTCTAATGCGGAGGATAATTACACCGCACCTAGTGTGTGTGTGACAATCATTGGCACTTTAATATGGCCGTCAGCAAAGAAAAATCCATAAATTATCTGCACCGTTTTATAAGCTGCAGGGTTCAAAGCATAGGAAAAAAGTAGCGGCTTAAAGTCCAAAATTACGATATTCTTATATCAGATATTCCTGAGAACCAGAACCAGAACTCAGACAAAAAAGAAATGTGTATGCAACAGGAGCGCTGTGCTGTTTTTAAGGACCTCCTGCCAAAAAGCTAGTCATAGATCATCTATAAGAACGTGCTCTAGTGTTTTTACTGCTCCAAAATTTTAGTCTCAACTCGCAGATTGGTCTGATGTCATCAGCGGGTCCTATTTGGCCCACGGGTTGAATAGCCTTGCCATCAATAGAGCACTTTTGGAGTTTGAAGTATAAGTACAAGTAAATAGATAGATAGATAGATAGTACTTTATTGATTCCTTCAAGAGAGTTCTTTCAGGAAAATAACAATTCCAGCAGCAGTGTACAGAGAAAGTATAAATGGAAATAAAATACAAAATATGACAATAAGAATACAAATAAAAAGTAACAATAAGAATAAAAATATAACAGTAAAAATAAGAATATAACAAGAGAAACTAGGCAGTAGAAAATGTAGAAAAACGGTAATACTGTCGATCATATGAGATGTGATGTGTATATTGCACCTTTAATAGGTATTGCACTGTTATTGCTGTTTTGTTGCAGTTTATTATCATCCCCTGATATTCTGCCTCAGCAACGTTTTAGCATATTTCAGTAACTTTTGGAGATACGTTTTTATTTCGTTTGTAACACAAACAACTTTTGGAACCATAATTCATATATTTCGGGCACGTTTTGTGAGCATCCACTGCATATTATCATTGATAAGGTGTTAAAATACACGCGAGAACCGACAAAGGTGACTACAGCGTTCACGGCTATTTGTTTAAAGAATTCAAGCATTCCCGACTAGACCCGGCGAGCAAACACACTCCCCGGACAAACAGTCGCCGTGTTATCCAATTCCCTCCAGAAGCAAACATTTCCCCCGCTAAATAAGCCACTTTTGCATGCTTGAGCGGCTGACAAATCCCTTCAGCCGGCGCTGACTGCGGCTGTCATAAATCTGGCCCGCTAACAGATCGCAGGTCAGATTGCGGAGCGTGTGCTTGTATTCTGTGACAGCCCTTTTTTTGTGTGCCTGATATGCTTGCAGGTTCACGTGAACAAACGGCGGCCGGGAGAATCGTGCCGCCTCAAGGATGTAGGTGTCATCTTTGAGACGTCGCTCTGACACTCTGGAGAGTAGCTTTGACCTCCTCTGCGCTCGCCATTACAGAGCCCCGGTGGGAGGGTGTATCCATTTGACTACAGTGGAATGTTTTTTTTTAAGGCGGCTGCAATTTGATGAGCTCAGGTGTGAAACAGACTGCGGGGCTGTGCCTTTATTGATAGCGTGAGTTGATTGATCGCACCTTGCAGTGTTAATGTATGGGCTCTCCGAGCCTCCTGGGAGGCTTCAATCCTGTGCTGGTGCTCCAAAGAGTGCACACATTAAATGTATGTGCACTGACTTTCTAGACGCAGACTATCTCGGTATCATTTGCACACACACACAAAAAAAAAAAAACGCTTCACAAGGCAACGAGAAGCTCTAATTTTTGTGCCTGCTTCTTTTGACTTGTTTGCACTTTTCTCAATAAATACTATAGGTCTTCCTGCATAAGTGACCATATGTCTACCTCAGCCCATGAAGTGTAGCAAAAATGTCATCTGCCTTGCCCACTGACTAAAATGTCGCATTTAAACTATCTATATTCTGAGCAAAAAGTGGAAGAGAACACTTTTTCTGTATTTGGGATCCCCCTTAATTCCATGGAAGCACAGTGGAGATATTTATAAAAGATTTTTACCTCTCTCTAAGCGAGCCTTTAGTGACTTAGTTTGCCTTAGTTACATCAGCAGATACACTATATTGCCAAAAGAATTTGGCCACCCATCCAAATGATGAGAATCAGGTGTCCTAATCACTTGTATAAAATGAAGCACTTAGGCATGGAGACTGTTTCTACAAACATTTGTGAAAGAATGGGCCGCTCTCAGCATGGAACTGTCATAGGATGCCACCTGTGCAACAAATACAGTCGTGAAATTTCCTTGCTCCTAAATATTCCAAAGTAAACTTTATTATAAGAAAAGTGAAGAGTTCGGGAACAACAGCAACTCAGCCACCAAGGGGTAGGCCACGTAAACTGACAGAGAGGGGTCAGCGGATGCTGAAGCGCATAGTGCAAAGACTTTCTGCACAGAGCTCCAAACTTCATGCGACCTTCCAATTAGCCCACGTACAGTACGCAGAGAGCTTCATGGAATGGGTATCCATGGCCGAGCAGCTGCATCTAAGCCATACATCACCAAGTCCAATGCAAAGCGTGGGATGCAGTGGTGTAAAGCACGTCGACACTGGACTCTAGTGCAGTGGAGACATCTTCTCTGGAGTGATGAATCACACTTTTCCATCTGGCAATCTGAGGGACCAGTCTGGGTTTGGAGGTTGCCAGGAGAAGGCTACATTTCGGACTGCATTGTGCCGAGTGTGAAATTTGGTGGAGGAGGAATTATGGTGTGGGGTTGTTTTTCAGGAGTTGGGCTTGGCCCCTTAGTTCCAGTGAAAGGAACTTTGAATGCTCCAGGATACCAAAACATTTTGGACACTTCAATGGGATGGCACTTCAAGTTCATATGTGAGTAAAGGCAGGTGGCCAAATACTTTTGGCAATATAGTGTCTATATAGCAGGCCTGGGCAATTATTTTGACTCGGGGGGCCAACTTTAGAGAAAAAAATGTGTCTGGGGGCCGGTACCGGGTAAATCTGATTTTCAGGATCACTAATACAAAATCTCACAATATTGTCTAATTTTTTCACTGAATGAGACACCTAGAATGTACATGGAAATTAAGAATTTGGATTTACAATATTAATAACTATGAATAATAAAACACTGAATATTGACAAAATATTAATGTCACACCCACTCTCGATTGACATATTTTACAATCAAGTGAAACGCAACAAAAATGCAACAAACAGCAAAATATGAACACGAAAGGGAAAAAAAACACTTAATTAAAACATGTCTTAGGGGCCTTTACATACAAGTGTACAACTAAGCTAACCACTATTTACAGTAAGATGTTTAAACATACGAGTGTAAAAAGAAGTCAAGCACCATTAAATAGAATAACACTTTTAAATTTTTTCCTCCTACATTTAAAACACTTATTGCGGTCTACATAACATGTAATAGTGGTTCTTTGGTCCAAATTTTGCACATATGTGTTACAGACCATTTTCAAGCCGCTTTCTGACAGTCTTCAAGGTGCGCCCTTTTATGGTTACATGCCTCCACTTCGACAGCGTCTCCTCCCCATCAGCCATGTACTAGTTTTTAGTGCTTCTATACTGACTCTACTGACAGATATAACTTAAGAAGTATTCTATGTTTTTTATTGGAAATGGCAACAAGGGAGGATGAATGTGCATATACGAGCCAGTCTGCCCCACAACAAGAAGAACCTAATTGACTGCAACTTTTAACGACAACTAAATAAAAATTACAGACTCTCGCAAAAATCTTGGGGTAAACTTATACCCTATATAGCAGACCTGGGCAAATTAAGCTTTTCAATCTGGCCCCAATTTTTTTTTTTTAGATCTTTAGGATTGAAAGTGTAGCTGCCATTATGATGTGCAGTGATGTTTTCAAATGACCGTAAGTCTTGAACTATACAAAGTATTTCAATGGTTGGAATCTGTGCTTTTGCATGATATACTAGTTACTATGGTAATCTAAATAGTTACTATGGTAATCTAATTAGTTACTATGGTAGTCTAATTAGTTACTATGGTAATCTAATCAGTTACTATGGTAATCTAATCAGTTACTATGGTAATCTAAGTCACAGCAGCTCAGACGAGGCACCAAGCAGTGTGGGTGGGGAGCGTTTTCACCGAGTGTTTCCAGAGCGGCCAGCCTGAAATACGGGTGTCAGGGACAGACGTGGAAGGATATTTTTACAGCAAAGTTCTAAAGTGATATATCAGATTGTAGGTGGGTATTTTTATGTTACCCTTCGTGTTCATATTTTGCATTTTTGCTGCGTTTCGCTTGATTGTAAAATATGTCAATGGAGACATTCATATGTTGTCAATATTCAGTGTTTTATCGGTCGTAGTTAGTAAGTCCCAAATTATTCATTTTCATGTACATTCTGCGTGTCACTCAGTAAAAAAATTAGACATTGTGAGATTTTGTATTAGCGTTCCTAAAAATCAGATAAACCGGCCCCGGACACATTTTTTTCTCTAAATTTGGCCCTCCGAGTTAAAATAATTGCCCAGGCCTGCTATATGGAGATATCTGCTGACGTAACTAAGGCAAAATAAGTCACTAAAGGCTCGCTTAGAGAGAGGTAAAAATGTTTTTATAAATATCTCCACTGTGCCTCCATGGAATTAGGGGGGGTCCGAAATACAAAAAAAAACAGGTACCGGCAGGTAAGAAAAGTTGGTGTTTGCATAATAAGACCCCTTTAACTGTTTCAGTGTCCACATGTTGGGTGACACTGCTTAGAATTTGAATCTGCTAACTTCATGTAACTTCTGGTGTATAGTATATTTTCATCATGGAGATGAAACAGTACAACAAAGACAGAGAAAAAGCACACTTAATAATTTAATACCTGCTGAACTGAAGTATTACGATTTGGTTTGTGCGCCACGGTGCTTGGGCTCTAATCATTCAACAGTCAGTAAACTAGTCTGATTTCTCACATAATTCACTTTCTTCTATGGAGTTCCAGTTTCCACGCTCGAGCTCTTAAGCAACTGTTGACAATATGCAGTGTCCCTCTCGTCCGCTAGGGGGCGATTGTGGTCATTTTAGCTTGTTTGGCCATGTCGGAATGTAAATATGAAAGAATGCTATTCGCGAGAACAGTGGTTCTTAAACTTTTTCACCAAGCACCATTCAGGAAACACTTGGCTCTCCAACTACCACCATAGTTAATGACTGATATTAAAATACAGTAGCGTAGTAGGCCTAAGTTTGATCAGTAACACTGTGTTTGAATATAGGACAATAAAACAGTACTTGAATCAAGTGATTCTTTGGTGTACTACTCGATGGAGCCCACGTACAAGTAGTGGTACACGTACCACAAAACCGATAAAAGAACCACAATTTTACACACAGCTATTTGGTGGTGTTGGTCACTTGTGGGTTGGGATGTATACTGAGGACCGTTAAAATTCTAATGATGCGGCTATCTTAATTTAGGTGCCGCTGGAAAGCTTTAAAAAAGACAATAGGTAGGATTGGCGATTATATGATCGTGATCAATTTCAGGTCGATGACGGTGATAAGATATGAGTGTATGTTACCTTGATCAAACATGGCGAAGAGTCAACCTTTTACCGCCTCACTTCCGGTTACAAGGTACACAGAAGTAAACAATCATAGATATGAACCGAATGACCGAACTTGGAACTAAACTAAACTGAGGACATCGTTCTAATCTCAGCCATGACTCGGATGATTAATGCGTTACTAGAACCAAGGACCGAATCAAGGTTTGCCAAAAACATAATCTAAATGCGGAAATTGGCGTAATCATGTGAGATGTTGTCATTGAGAGGAAAAAGGGACAACATGTTCACTTGACAAACACTCACCCCCATGGAGCCTGGCCAATCGGGGGCCAGCACTCTGCATCCTTTTTGGGCCTTCTCCTTGACACGTGGCTACCTCAAACTACCAAACCGACTCCAAAATACAGAGCTGTAACAGTTCCCAAACGACTTCTAGGTGTCAGGTGATGTTTCCTTTGCAAATATGCATACTTGCCAACCCTCCCGGATTTTCCGGGAGACTCCCGAAATTCAGCGCCTCTCCCGAAAACCTCCCGGGACACATTTTCTCCCGAAAATCTCCCGAAATTCAGGCGGACCTGGAGGCCACGCCCCCTCCAGCGAGGGTCTGCATGGAGCAATGTTGTTGTAATATATTGAGTTGGAGGCAATAAACAGGCGAGGGGATGAAGTACGTCTCTTTACTGTAGACTTCAGAACAGACTCACACACTTGACGTCAGGTGCGCAACACCACGTAAATCGTTGGCCAACCAAAAAGTAACCCCAGTACGCTATAGCCAACATTCACCAGGAGATGGCAACAGACAAACATAGATCACTCTATTACATTCCAGTCTCTCCATGTTTTCTCGCCATGGTAACATGTGATCCACATGCACTGTGCGCTGTCTCTGTCCCTCTTGATATTTATATATATATATATATATATAAAAATATATAATAATATATATATATATATATATATATATAAGAAAATACTTCACTTTCAGTGAATTCTAGCTATATATATATATATATATATATATATATATATAAATATAATAATATATATATATATATAAGAAAATACTTCACTTTCAGTGAATTCTAGCTATATATATATATATATATATATATATATATATATATATATATATAATATATATATATATATTTATTTTACTATATATATATATATATATATATATATATATATACATATACACAGTATATATATATATACTGTATATATATATATATATGTATATATATATATATATATATGTATGTGTGGGAAAAAAAAATCACAAGACTATTTCATCTCTACAGGCCTGTTTCATGAGGGGGGGTACCCTCAATCATCAGGAGGTTTTAAAACCTCCTGATGATTGAGGGTACCCCCCCTCATGAAACAGGCCTGTAGAGATGAAATAGTCTTGTGATTTTTTTTTTTCCCACACATACATATATTGCGCTCTACTACGGTATCGAGCACTATTTTTTGGATAACCTTATTAAGACATATATATATATATATATATATATATATATATATATATATATATATATATCTATCTATCTATCTATCTATATATATATATATATATATGAAATACTTGACTTGGTGAATTCTAGCTGTAAATATACTCCTCCCCTCTTAGCCACGCCCCCATCCACGCCCCGCCCCACCCCAACCACGCCCCCACTACCACCCCCACCTCCCGAAATCGGAGGTCTCAAGGTTGGCAAGTATGAAATATGATGACTACTTGTTGTCCAAAAGCTGTGTGAAACACACTGTGCCACTACTGCTAATGCTAGGAATTGGTAATAAATCCATGATAAATTGACAGCTTCTAATACGCCAGCTTGAAGCAGCAGTGTTGAAATAATTACTGATGCCTAAAAGTAGTAAAATAATCCATAATTTTGCTGTGAAACACGATAGCATCCGCCAACAGGTCTGTAGTCGCTATCTGACGTCACATACCTTGTTTAAATGCACACCACCTAACATGCTAGTTGATTGTGTTGATTTATATGCTCTATTTGATATGATATATTAGGGCTGGGCGATATATCGAGTTTGTAAGATGTATCGATATATTTTTTAACACGATATGAATTAAGAAAATATCGTAATATCGATATAATTTTTTCACGTTAAAATTACCAAATGCTGAATGTTGTCTGTCTATCTGTGTTGGCCCTGCGATGAGGTGGCGACTTGTCCAGGGTGTACCCCGCCTTCCGCCCGATTGTAGCTGAGATAGGCTCCAGCGCCCCCCGCGACCCCAAAGGGAATAAGCGGTAGAAAATGGATGGATGGATTACCAAATGCCGCGGCTATTAAACCCCTCCCCTTCCTCCTTCCAAGACGTGCTTGCCCTCGCAAGTAAAACGCAAACTTCTGCATACCGGCCAACAACTACGGTTTTCCTGTAATGAGTACGGTTTTTGATAATCAATTCCGGTTTACGGCTACAGTGGTAGAAAATACGGTTTTCAAATTAAAAAATAATTAACTTTAATAATCAATCAATGTTTACTTATATAGCCCTAAATCACAAGTGTCTCAAAGGGCTGCACAAGCCACAATGACATCCTCGGTTCAGAGCCCACATAAGGACAAGGAAAAACTCACAACCCAGTGGGATGTCAATGTGAATGACTATGAGAAACCTTGGAGAGGACCGCAGATGTGGGTGACCCCTCCCCCTCTATGGGAGACCGAATGCATTGGATGTCGAGTGGGTCGAGCATAATATTGTGAAAGTCCAGTCCATAGTGGATCTAACATAATAGTGAGAGTCCAGTCCATAGTGGGGCCAGCAGGAGACCATCCCGAATGGAGACAGGTCAGCAGCGCAGAGATGTCCCCAACCGATGCACAGGCTAGCAGTCCAACCCGGGTCCCGACTCTGGACAGCCAGCACTTCATCCGTGGCCAACTTAAAAATCGAAGCTACGTAGCTTAACTACATTTGCCAGTAGCTTAGCAGTAGCTTCGCTACTTTTTAAACAAGTAGTGATTTCCGTAGCTTAGCTATTTTTAGACCCATGTCGCGGTTAGCTTAGCTACATGCTACATAAGAAGAGAGGGAGAAGAGAAAGAGAGAACTCGACTAGTGTAAGTCCACGGGACAACAAAGATCCATGACTGGTTGGTTTACGTATAAGAACATCCATGATTGGTTGGTTGGTTTAAAATGATGAGTCACGATTGGTTGAGATTAGGGCAAAACATTAGGGACAGGCCAATCAAAGGCAACATAGGGTAAGTCATGGAACCAGGAAGGGAAATCACAACAGACATCCCAAATGACGACGAGAGAGTCGTAGAAGAGAAAAGAGAATATTCAAGCAAAATATATGCCGAAGTGAGGAAGACCATAGCCGCACAATTAAGTCAAGTCACTTACTTGGCGCTGACCAGAACCGTACGTGTGTGACAGTCCATTACATCGTCCATTGGGAATTAAAAAGTGCCTGCCTGCAAATTTTTTATCTGAGTTTGATACATTTTGTATTATTTGCACATCTATGTTATTTATTTTACGTATAAATAATAATTTTCTATTTTATTTATTTTATGTAATTCTGTGCTACTTAAACAGTTTATTTTCTGTGCTGTTAATACCCATCTTGACTAACTGGGTTGATAAAAGTGCCACTGACTGTTTACAGTACAGTGAATATCGCTCAAAAATGATTATCTTTATATGTATACTTTCACCGGAAAATATATCGAATATTGAGTTTAAGCAAAAATATATCCAGATATACTTTTTCGTCCATGTCGCCCAGCCCTATGATATATCATGTTGTGTTGATTTATATGGTCTATTTGATATGATACATCAAGTCAAAGGTGTGCTCTGCACATAAATGCCATACATTAATATTATTTCCCGCTGATTGCAATTGTAATGGATAAGAAACACAGTGATGGATCTGTGATGAAGATGACATAACAACAAACATAGTTGACTAAGACTTCAAACGCAGGCTTTGATAAAAGACTTCCCTGCTGTGAGATATTACATGATGTTGGTGGTGTACAACCTCTTGTGCTACAAAAAAAAATATGGAAATGCATGTTTTACATCTTTATTTACGCCATATAGAACCGGAGCGTACCGATGGATAAGACAAGACATATAGAGATATTGATATCGGTATCGATAAAAATCCAAAGGATATACATCCCTATTTGTGGTTATTCTGATCATCAGAGGCATATTTTGGTGAATTGCTTTGACCATTTACTGTTAATAGAAATGATGCAGTGTTTTGAATTGGTGGTTTACATGTAAATAATGTTTTCAAATTGTTGTTTACTAAAGCTCTTGCTGGAGGATTTGAATGAATCAGTCCGCTCTTTATTATTGTCTACTAACGAAACATACGCATATTATCTTTACTCTGTATTAATTCAATTATTTGAGAAATCAGACTAATTTAGTGCATGCAAACGTACTGACAAGGATCCGTAAAAAACATTTGTAAGGAAACAGTTACTTAGTGTGCGGAACTGTACAACTCGATGGAAATGGTGCGACAACAGCTACATCTTTGATTGCATTGACAACGTTACCACTATTGGTTGTGTTTAAGTAGCCGTTTAAAATGCATTTTGTAGATCATACTATTTGGAATATATTTAAAAAATTCTAAGTGTGAGGCTTTTTTTGCCGGCAATGACACAAAACAACGTGGTCCTTGCATATTTCTTCATAGTGCACTTTTTATACCATTTCAGTCGATGGAAAGTTGTCACATAAAAGCTAATATATTGTAATAAAAGTAACATTCCTTCCAATTTGCCTACTGTCTTTATTTACTCTTTAAAGCTACCATTTTGTACTGTAAACATGTTCGTTACAGACCGTTTTGTGTGTACGTAGCTTTAATACTAATGAGCTCTGTTTATCCATTCCTGTCTGATGTTGTGTGTCTCCAAACTGTTGTGTATTTTTATCCACTTTTGACACTTCACCAACTTGTCCAACATAATGGGAGTCATATATCACAACAACGTTAAGGAGTGGGGCATGAGGACACAAACATTAGCAACATTAGCCTAGCAATGTGTGCTAAATTGCACTCAGAATTTAAAGTTGTCATGTTGTATTTTCCTACAATTAAAACACTTCCTTGTGGTCTACATAACATGTAATGGTGGTTCTTTGTTCAAAATGTTGCATAGATGATGTTTTACAGATCATCTTCAAGCTGCTTTCTGACCGTCTCTTCAGGATGCGCCGTTTTTTGGGCGGTCTTATTTACGTGCCGAAGTCCTACGAGCCAAACTCCCTTTGACAGCGTTCCATAACGAGTCTAATGACAGATATACGCTACTTTGTATCAGAAATAGTGACAGCGAAGGATGCATGTGCATGTACGAGCCCGTCTGCCCCACAGCAAGAGAAAAAGGAAAAAGAAGGAGCTTATGGACTACGTCTCGGACAACAACGTCGGACTTGCACAAAGCTCTTCGGGTAAATCTCGACCATATATGGTACCAATAAGTAAGAAAAGTTGGTTTTGCATAATAGGTCCCCTATAACATCCGCGTGATAGGTTAGCCCTGAGGTCTTCAATAGAGTTCGGGACCCGCAGGGGGTCTCCAGAAGTACTGATCAGCACATTGGTTGTCATCTAACCCAGTGTTTTTCAACCACTGTGCTGTGTGCTGGGAGATAGTCTAGTGTGCCATGGTAGATTATCTAATTTCACCTATTTGGGGTAAAAAATATTTTTTGCAAACCAGTAATTATAGTCTGCAAATGAGTGTCGGTGCAGTCTAGAGCTTGGCAGAGTAACCGTGTAATACTCTTCAATATCAGTAGGTGGCAGCAGGTAGCTAATTGCTTTGTAGATGTCGGAAACAGCGGGAGGCAGGGGTGCAGGTAAAAAGGTATCTAATGCTTAAACCAAAAATAAACAAAAGGTGAGTGCCCCTAAGAAAGGCTTTGAAGCTTAGGGAAGGTTATGCAGAACGAACCTAAAACTGAACTGGCTACAAAGTAAACAAAAACAGAATGCTGGACGACAGCAAAGACTTACTGTGGAGCAAAGATAGCGTCCACAAAGTGCATCCCGAACATGACATGACAATCGACAATGTCCACACAAAGAAGATAATAACAAAGTACCGTATTTTCCGCACTATTAGCCGCACCTAAAAACCACAAATTTACTCAAAAGCTGACAGTGCGGCTTATAACCCGGTGCGCTTTATATATGGATTAATATTAAGATTCATTTTCATAAAGTTTAGGTCTCGCAACTACGGTAAACAGCCGCCATCTTTTTTCCCCGTAGAAGAGGAAGTGCTTCTTCTTCTACGGTAAGCACCCGCCCCCATAGAAGAAGAAGCGCGCGGGTATTACGTTTCATTTCCTTTGTGTGTTTACATCTGTAAAGACCACAAAATGGCTCCTACTAAGCGACACACTGTGGTTCTAGCTTGCCATGCTAATGGCCAGAAACTTCCACCCATGGTGATATTCAAAAGGAAGACCTTGCCAAAAGAGAACTTTCCAGCCGGCGTCATCATAAAAGCTAACTCGAAGGGATGGATGGATGAAGAAAAGATGAGCGAGTGGTTAAGGGAAGTTTACGCGAAGAGGCCGGGTGGCTTTTTTCATGCAGCTCCGTCCATGTTGATATACGACTCCATGCGCGCCCACATCACAGATGGTGTCAAAAAACAAGTGAAGCACACAAATACAACACTCGCCGTCATTCCGGGTGGATTAACCAAAGAACTCCAACCGCTCGATATTGGTGTCAACAAGGCATTTAAAGCATGACTGCGAACGGCGTGGGAACAATGGATGACCGAAGGCGAACACACATTCACTAAGACAGGGAGACAGCGCCGGACGACATACGCCAACATCTGCCAGTGGATCGTAAATGCCTGGGCGGATATTTCGGTCTCAACTGTGGTCCGAGCTTTACGGAAGGCAGGATTCACGGAACTGCTGGAAAAACAACAGCGACACTGACTCTGATGACTTCGACGAGACGGAGCCGGCCATATTGGATCCCGTAATTCGCCCAACTTTTTAATTCGGACACCGTAGGAGAAGAATTCGAGGGATTTATGAATGAAGAATAACTTCAGAAAGTGAGTGTTATGTTTATTTTGTGTGTTGTGACATTAACGTTCGAGCAACATTAAGTTATTGCTATTGCTCTGCACTATTTTGAATTTTACTATGTTTGTGATTGCACATTTGCACATTACCGTACATTTTGGGAGTGAACAGAGTTGTTAGAACGCTGGTTTTTAATATATTATTAAATAACTGACCTATCTGACTGTTTTTTTGACATTCCCTGTAGCGCAGTTAGATGCGGCTTATAACACGGGGCGGCTTATAGGTGGACAAAGTTTTGAAATATGCCGTTCATTGAAGGCGCGGCTTATAACACGGGGCGGCTTATGATGCGGAAAATACGGTAGATGCGGTAAATATCGCTCAAAGGAAGACATGAAACTGCTACAGGAAAATACCAAAAAAAGAGAAAAAGCCACCAAAATAGGAGCGCAAGACAAGAACTAAAACACTACACACAGGAAAACTGCAAAAAACTCAAAATAAGTCACGGCGTGGTGGTGACAGTACACCTACTTTGAGACAAGAGCTATAGTGATCTATGGTTGGTTGTGGTTTAAAGTCATATACAACAATTGCAACAACGACTTTTTACTGTCAACTGAGTTTCGTTTTTTTATGATTTCTGCTGGTTGTGTGCCTCCGGATTTTTTCAACGCAAAAAGTTACTTTTTGGTTGGCCAACGGTTTACGTTGTATTGCGCACCCTGACGGCAAGTGTGGGAGTCGGTTCTGAAGTATGAAGTAAAGAGACGTAACTTCATCACCTCGCCTGGTTATTGACTCCAACCCAGAATATTACACTGCCCATACCTATGCTCCTTCAAAGGCTGTGCTACAGGCTGCAAAGCGTTGCACTTTCAAATACAACAATGAGTAGAGAGGAGTGTGTGTGTGTGTGTGTATGGGTAAATAAATGAACACTGAAATTCAAGTATTTTATTTATATGTATATGTATATAATAAAATACATATTTATATATAGCTAGAATAATATATATATATATATATATATATATATATATATATATATATATATATATATATATATATATATACTGTATATATATATATATATATATATATAAAGAAATACTTGCATTTAAGCGAATTTTAGCTATGAATATACCCCGCCCCCTTAACCCCGCCTCATGGCCCCGCCCCCCAACCCCGCCCCCCTCCCCCCTCCCCAAAATCTCCCGAATTTGGAGGTCTCAAGGTTGGCAAGTATGGGATGAGTTGATATATAAAAATTAACCTGACATTTTTGAATGAAAGAAACTGCTGTTCTAAATGTGTCCAGTAGATGTCACAATAGCAAATATTTGTATCTTTGTAGATGATGCTACATATGTGCAAAATAAACCACATGATGTTAGTGCACCAGTCGAGAAAAATGATCAAACTACATAAATAACATCCTGTAATTTGATTTTGATATAATTTTCTTATCCTGATAGAATGAAAATGACCACCAATGAGTTGACTGATGAACATTATCACATCATTTATTCAGAAAGTATAAATAACGACAAATAAAGGTAGACTACTATTAACCGCAACATGTAAGTGTAAAAACAAGAACATTATGACTTGTACATTTTCAGAATTGTTCTATTTTCAAACAAAGAAAACAATCTGAAGTTGTCTTTATTTTTAAGTTATCGTGCCGTGATTTTACCAGTCCGGCCCACTTGGGAGTAGATTTTTCTCCATCTGGCCCCCCCGATCTAAAATGAGTTTGACACCCCTGCCTTACAAACCATCCCTCTCTTAAGTGGCAAAGCAACGCGATAACTGCGCTAAAATGGCGTCACTCTTTGCATCATTTAACACGCCACTCGTACGATACCGCGATGTTCCAATTATAACGGCACGTTCTCATTAGCAGCTCAATTAGCGGAGCGCTTCACAAAGATACGCCGGGAAGAGAAATGGCTCTTATAAAAGTCGCCGTTAAACCAGACCCAGATTTGGCTGGTGACAGACACACACACACACACACACACACACACACACACACACACACACACACACACACACACACACACACACACACACACACACATTTAAACAATTCATTAAAGCCAGTGAGTGTTGAGCCAGTGTCGTATTAAATGGTTACTTACTCCCAAATAGCCCCCTGGGAGTTGAATTGTTGGCTTGCAAATAGATTAAAGTTTGCATTGAAAAAGAGAAATTGAATTTGGTAGTGGATTGTGGGGGGGGGGGGGGTTGGTTAATCAATAGCATAATGGGCCAGCGAGAAGGAGCCGCCTGCTTGCCTTGGAAATGAAATTAGCATATTTTTAATCTTAATTTTCCACTCTGTTCATCTGACAGTGTGGATGTGCCGTCCAAACAGATAATGAGACAGTGGGATATTGACACGGCGGCGAAGAGGAGGGGCCGGTGGGGGGGGGGGTCCTGTGGAGCGCTTGTTTCAGTGATTAAACGACGCCATCGGTGATTACTTTGTGTCGCCGTGTCAGGACAGCGACCTGGGACAGCAGCTGGAGCACCTGACGCAGCATTGACGGGCGGTGGGGTGGGGGTGGGGGGTGGGGGGTAAACCACAGCTGTCACAATGGTGGCACTATCTACATCAGTCAGCATAATATGCTACACTTCTACTCTCAGCAGGAAGTTTTGGCACAATAAGTGTGAGCGGATGGCGTTTCTTAATATTCACAATGGTGCCATTTAACTGCTGAATAGGTGTGCAAACAGCAAAAAACGCGCACAATGAAGTCAGGAATAAAAAAAACAACAACACAACAACAGCAGTCAGCACAATGCGGATGAATAACATGACAAATAGAGGCCATGCACTACAAAAAAAAGATGGCTCTTTTATTATTATCATTATTATTATTATTATTATCATC
>NC_084560.2:24392920-24435420 GCF_033978685.3 Nerophis lumbriciformis
ACTACCACCACCATGCTTGATGGTAGGAATGGTGTTCCTGGGATTAAAGGCCTCACCTTTTCTCCTCCAAACATATTGCTGGGTATTGTGGCCAAACAGCAAAATTTTTGTTTCATCTGACCACAGAACTTTCCTCCAAAAGGTCTTATCTTTGTCCATTTGATGTCAGAAGAAACATAAATTGAGCTGTATACTTTTGACCCAGCAGATTTGGTCACATTTTCAGTAGACTCATAATAAATTCATAAAAGAACCAAACTTCATGAATGTTTTTTGTGACCAACAAGCATGTGCTCCAATCACTCTATCACAAAAAATAAGAGTTGTAGAAATGATTGGAAACCCAAGACAGCCATGACATTATGTTCTTTACAAGTGTATGTAAACTTTGACCACGACTGTATGATAAAACAAGATCACTTCTCTATTCATCCCCGAAAAAACCTGCCAGGTGATTTTACAACTTCTGGTGCTGACGTAAGACAACCCGCGTCCCATATATGACCATAGGATGAACAAATACACTACCGTACTAAGACTATGGTTTGGCCATTAACAGTTAGCTTCTCAGCTGGGTTGCCCAAAGTGCGGCACAGGGGCCATCTGTGGTCCGTGACTCGTTTGTCATCGGCCTTAAGCACATTACAAAAAACAAGAAATTAGAGCTCTCATTTGCACCCCTAGTGGTGAAATCTATCAAAATTAGGGTGGTCCCAAAAATTTGGGATTTTTCAAATTGACTGTGTGTTGCTTTTAAAAGTGCTCCCTCTCTGGTCAACATATGAAATAACAAGTGTGTGTAACATTTTGAAGTGCTCCCCCTCTGGCCAACATATGTAATAACAAGTGTGTGTAAGAAATTGAAATGCGCCCCCTTTGGCCTAAATTAACCAAATAAAATAAAATAAATATGTATATAGAGACATACTGTAATAACTTGAAGTAAATAATGAAGATTAAAAAGCAATTACAAATAAACTTTTTTCTTATAAAATTGGGAACAATTTCTCATATTTTTTCGGTTTCTGTAATATTGCAATATTTTCACGGAAAATTATTACTTTATGTGAAACCATTACTTTTTAATGCAAAATGGTGACATCTGTCATATAAAATTCTGACTTTTTTTGTTGTTCTTGTAAACTAGTGACATTTTCGAAGTAAAATTATGACTTGTCATAATTTTGCCAAGTAAAAATTTCGATTGTTATTATAATATTGCCAACATTTTTATGTTTTCGTATAAAATTGTGACTTTTGTCAAGTAAAATGACGACTCTTCATAAAATTGCCAACATTTTAAGCTTTTCTTGTAAAATTGCAACTGTTATTAAGTAAAATTCCAACTTTTAATCATAACATTGCACAAATGTTCCGTTTTTCTTGTAAAATGTTGACTCGCGTTGAGTAAAATTATGACTTTTATTATAATACTGCCAGAATTCTAAGTTTTTCTTGTGAAATTCCAACTCATTTTTCAACTTTTTTATATTTGCATAGTATGTATATATTATTAATGTTGTAAATACAAATCTTTATATATCTAGAAAGGGTGGTCCTAAAGAGGCAGGCATTATTCAGAGGTCTCAAGAAGGTAACAAATACAAGAGTGTGAGTGTGTGTGTGTGTGTGTGTGTGTGTATGGTGGCGACTCCTGATCCTAACGTACTTGTTGAAGAGAGAGAGAAAGCAGGATTTTGACAGGCTGCAGTGAAATTAGGAGAATTGACTATGGCATCTTTGTTCCTAGCTGGTGACATGGGGAGGGCGGGAGGTTTATTAGACACACACACACACACACACACACACACACACACACACACACACACACACACACACACACACACTCATCCACCTCCCTCGAGACTTGCACCGTGCTCTTGTCTTTCTAAAAGTGACTACAAAGTGGATGTGTGACAAGTTCCCAAGGCCTGATGTGATGTGTGTGCCGAGCGAGGCAAAACAAACAAACAAATGTCGCCTTTTTGGAGAGAAAAAAAAAAAAAAAAAAAAAAAGCTCACGCCGGTTTGCGTGAATTTCTTGTGTAAAAATAGGTGCTAAATGTGGAACGGGTTGATGTTATATGTTTTTAAGCAGCCGGCGCGACTTGAAGTTCCACCCGGTTTGTCAATTTGCAACTTTATGATCACACAACACGAGGAGGAACACTCAACTTCTTTACCCAGCATGCATCAGTCACCGCCCTCTGCATCCCAACCTGACACGTGGATACTTGCACAAACTGCAATTAATTAGCTACACTCCCACAGAGAAGATTCGTACTTTCCACTCGGAAGTAATGGAAATAAGAGTCCGTTCCTAAATATTGATACAGCTGATATATGAAATAAATGATATCAATATGATGATAGAACTTTGAATAAAATCGTGATAATTTATGTTGACACATTCTAGCTATGTGCCGCAAATTTGACAGCGACCGAACGTGCTCACAATCCAATGAACGTTCTCGCTGGCAGCTAACGTCCCTCTACAGTGCAGCTTCTAAATCACTAGTCAATAAAACTGTTTCTTAATAGTAGCATCATCACTGGAGGACTAGTAGTAGCTAAACATGCAACAATACACACTGTATGAAGATACTAAAAAAAAAAATCATAGCAGCCCGCTAGAGCTCTTGAATGTAAATATCAACGATGGGTGGGATGGATACAAATATCGATAGCAACGATACCACTACAGTGATTAGATTATTTTTTTCACCATCACGTAATCGTTTTTTGTTGTTTGTTATTGTTTACAAACTAAAAAAATACAAGTTTTCGCTTGTGTTTCATTATTTCCCCACTATAGACTTGATTTCAAAATGTGGAATGTAAAAAAGGGGAATACTTAAAATAGTTATTGATATTGTTACATACATCCTGAGTTTTTGTCCGATGATAATTGTGATCAAAAATTTTATCAATCAATGATCCTGAAAATTTAAAGGGTGAACATCGGTATGACCGACACTGCCCCTGTAACTACTTGGTATCGGATCGATACACACATTTGTAGTATCAAACAAAACTAATGTAAACGATTTAACTGTTAAATAAAGTAGTTTGATCATAGTTTTGAGGATTTTTTAAAATTGTTATTTGTATACCAAATAAAATATTGTGATATACTGTGTATATTATCGCAAGAGGCACGATGTAGATACTGTATTATTAATAATACTAACTTCGCAGGCATTTTTCTATGGAATTTTCTGACTTTATTGAACTATTCTTTCAATTAGGGATGGGTACTGAACGACGTTAAGCACTTGGCGGGGAAACAGGCTTATTCATAGCGCACTGCCTTGACAGAATGTACAATTTTCCATGGCAACAAAGCAAATATGCCTGATTAAAAGCACTCAAAATTAAGACCCCACTTTTCGAAAAGTGCTAGTACGGTGATAATTGACATTATATTTGCCGTAGACATGCTGCTGATTAGCATTAGCGAATTTGCATGGCGATTTCAATGCCTCCAAATTTAGTGCTGAAAACTACAACTAAGATACATGTTCCAATCAAACAGCAGGTGTGTAAAAAGTATACAATGCTTACAGTATTAACACTTTGCAAGGTTCAAGCAAAGATCAGACTGGCACATTCAGCCTAATGGCAAAGACTGAGCTGAAATGAATGCATACTTGTGTCACGGCGTGGACTGTGGGGTGTTTGTTTTCCCGAGATGCAAGAATAGTTGGAGTGGACATGGCTTGAAGGTAACGACATGATTTCATTTTACTATAAAAAAGGAACAAATAGCGCGCTCAAGACGGAAGTACAAACTTGGCTAATGAAACAAAAAAACTAGCACATGGCAAAAAACTATGGACATGAACAAATAACACTTACTGTGACCAGAACGAACAGCATGAAACTATGGTAGCATGACAATGGCATGAGCAGAGTGAACAGACGTAACCGAAGTATCAGAGTTAGCAAGGGTAATGTCGCCAGGCTGACTTCCTGGCAACTGTCGGCTTAAATAATACAGACATGATTGACAACAGGTGCGCGAGTGCAAAACGTGAAACTAATGGTCGTCATGGTGACAAGGCAAGGGAGTGAAAACAGGAACTAAAAAGAGTCCAAAAGCCAAACAGAACATAACTAAACAAAACATGATCACAGACATGACAACGTGCAAATAAGATAGAACAACAATCATTAAATGATACAGATTTTAGTATTCAACAAATTACAATTTACGACCACTTGAACACACAGAAAATTGGGATGGTATCGTTTCAAATGTGAAAGGTTCCCATTCCTATTTTCCATAGAAAATATGTTCCAGGTTGAAAACATGTGTACTGGTAATATTTCATTTCAACGTTTCAAAAGAAGACTGAAGATGACACAAGACTAATTTGCAGCAGAAGTTTACCGTGTGTGCCTGGGAGGTGAGTCTCTTGACAAAACAACTCCTCCTATGTTTTTAACAGTACTTCACTTTGGCCATGTTGTGCTTAGTAGCCAGCACAGCGTTTGCAGACACTTTCTATGCTACTAATATATTACAGTAAAAACCACTAAAACTACATGGATTTTCCTCTTTGCCATTCTGATTTCAAACAAACAAAAATGAGCTCAAAAATTTGCCGTCTACAGCAGGATTTGTACAGAAGTTTTGTGTGAATTTGGAGCTATTTTTGTACAGAACTTTTGAGTTGAATCCTGAAGTACTACTAGTAATCGGGCATGAGCAGGCTCTTTTTCCTGAGGAAGCTTAGGTCCTTTAATGTGTGCAACAAGCTGTTGGAGATCTTTTATCAGTCTGTTGTGGTCAGTGCCCTGTACTTTGCAGTGGTTTGTTGGGGGAGCAGCACCAGCAAAAAGGGACTTAAACCGGACTGACAAACTGATCTGGAAAGCCGGCCAAACTATTGGCACGCAGTTGGAGTGAGGGACAGGAGGACACTGGACAAACTGCTGGCCATCATGGACAATCCTGCCCACCCACTCCACCAGACAATTAAGGGACAGCAGAGCTCATACTCCAACAGGCTCCTTCAGCTCCCAAAGTGTTCGATTCAAGAACTCCTTCATTCCGCACACCATCCAGCTGTATAATCACTCGCCATGCAGCAATAGATGATATCTGTCTATTACCTGACACCTTCTATGTTAGCTACCTCTCTTTCTTCAGAATGTATATTTTCTGCTGGATCTACTCTCTATTTAATGCTGCAGCTGTTACATATACTGTAATGTACATGGTAATTGTTATATATTATATATAATATATAAAATATAATATAATATAATAATATAATATATCAGTATATATTTTATACTGTATATATAATATGTAAATATTACATATATGTTATATTTTACATTGCTACTACGGTACATTTTTAGTCTACTTTATACCTGCATTACCCTTTCCATCCTTTGTAACTGAGCTACTGTGTGGAACAATTTCCCTTGTGGATCATTAAAGTTTGTTTAAGTCTAATAAACTTTTTACTTCATACAGTGTTGACATATTTTGCATATCCTCGTGCTCTTGTATTGGATCGCAATAAGATCACGCAGCTGGACCTCGTGTTGCCCTTTAATAAGCACTACTACCGCCAACATTTACTTTCACTTTCAGTGTTGTTCCCTGCTGCCTCATGCATGTGTCTTATTTTAAAAAGGCACCAAAATAGGAAAGAAAGAAAAAAAAGACACTTTTGCATAATTTGTTGCCGTTTAATAAGCACTACTATCGCCAATACACCTACTTTCACTTTTGTTCCCTACTGCCTCATGCGGGTGTCTTATTTAAAAAAGGCACCAAAATAGGAGGAAAAAAAGAAGAAACTTTTCCATAATTTGTTGCTGTTTAATAAGCACTACTACCGCCAACACACTTACTTCCACTTTCACTTTTGTTCCCTGCTGCCTCATGCGTGTGTCTTATTTTAAAAAGTCACCAAAATAGGAAAGAAAAAAAAGAAGAAACTTTTGCATAATTTATTGCCGCTTAATAAGCACAACTACCGCCAACACACTTACTTTCACTTTTGTTCCCTGCTGCCTCATGCGTGCGTCTTATTTTGAAAAGGCACCAAAATACGACAGAAAAAAAATACACTTTATCATAATTTGTTGCCGTTTAATAAGTACTATTACCGCCAACACACTTACTTTCACTTTCACTTGTGTTCGCTGCTGCCTCATGCATGTGTCTTATTTTAAAAAGGCACCAAAATAGGAAAGAAAAAAAAGAAGAAACTTTTGCATAATTTGTTGCCATTTAATAAGCACTACTACTGCAAACACACTTACTTTCACTTTTATTCCTTGCTGCCTCATGCAAGTGTCTTATTTTAAAAAGGCACCAAAATAGGAAAGACAAAAAAGACACTTTTGCTAAATTTGTTGCCGTTTAATAAGCACTGCTACTGCCAACACACTTACTTTCACTTTAACTTTTGTTCCCTGCTGCCTCATGCATGTGTCTTATTTTAAAAAGGCACCAAAATAGGAAAGAAAAAGACACTTTTGCATAATTTGTTGCGGTTTGTTAAGCACTACTACCGCCAACACATTTACTTTCACTTTCACTTTTGTTCCCTGCTGCCTCATGCGTGTGTCTTATTTTAAAAAGGCACCAAAATACGGAAAAAAAAAGAAGACACTTTTGCATAATTTATTGCCGTTTAATAAGCACTACTACTGCCAACACACTTACTTTCATTTTCACTTTTGTTCCCTGCTGCCTCATGCATGTGTCTTACTTTAAAAAGGCACCAAAATAGAAAAAAAAAAAGAAAAAACGTTTGCATAATTTATTGCCGTTTAATAAGTACTACTACCACCAACACACTTACTTTCACTTTCACGCCGTGCTGCCTCATGCATGTGTCTTATTTTAAAAAGGGACCAAAATACGAGAGAAAGAAAAAAGACACTTTTCCATAATTTGTTGCCGTTTAATAAGCACTACTGCCGCCAACACACTTACTTTCACTTTCGTTCCCTGCTGCCTCATGCATGTGTCTTATTTTAAAAAGGCACCAAAATAGGAAAGAAAGAAAAAAATACACTTTTGCATAAGTTGTTACCGTTTAATAAGCACTACTACTGCCAACACACTTACTTTTACTTTCACTTTTGTTCCCTGCTGCCTCATGCATGTGCCTTATTTTAAAAATACACCAAAATAGGAAAGACAACCAAAAAAAAGAAGAAACTTTTGTATAATTTATTAGCTTTGAATTCCAGGCCATGCTTTGTCACCCTTCAAAAGTACCGCTTGATTTTTTTTTTTCTGGTGGCCAAGTTGGAGACAATCATCAACATCCGTAAATAAAGCTTATTGCTTTAAGCTGTACGAAAAAAGGCCCATGCTTATTGGTGATGATGTCATCCCTTTGTGGACGCTTGATGAAGCTTGAGGCGGGGGTTGTGTGTGCGTGTATAATGTATGTGTGTGTGTGCGTGTGTGTGTGAGAGAGTTCCAAACTTGCTAACCTTCCCCCTGTGGACTTTTTGATATCATTTCAAATGTATGACATTTAAACTTGTGCTGCACTCAAATTGGACTCCTTCGTGGCAAACTAACCGGAATGCACTTCAAAGTTCCATCAGGCCGGGAGGGGTGGTCGTGCCATGTGTGTGTGTGTGTGTGTGTGTGTGGCTTTTATCCGAGGCCATGAGAGCGGTTGATGTTCTGTGCATGTAAACGTGCGGCTTTGGGTAAAGGTGGCGACAGTTTGTGTGCCCTCCCCTCCCTCCCCCCTCCCCCATTATTGTCTGCTTGCATTTGCGCCAGTGGATCCGAGGGCCCACTGTGTCTTTTCAGGTTACGTTCTCATCATTTCTCCTAATGCAGAGACCCACAGGGTCGGTGGCAATGGCACAATGTGCCTGTTGTACGGTTACTGTCAGCTCCCTCAAATAAGGCTTCCTGTTCATTAGACTCCTTTTCACCTCGCCACAATGCGCCGGCTTTGCAGCAATGGTGAGTCGACGCCCATCTCTTCAATGGCGTGTGAATAGTTCTAAATAGTGTTTATGCAAGCCATTGTTGTCCATTGTGCGGCGGCTCTTAATGCACACTCATTTGCCCGCTTTTGTCGCCCTGGATGCATTATCTTGCCTGCGTGGTTTTCAGATGCATGCTTGGCGTCTGAAGCCGGTAAACAGACTAAAAAGTTAACTCCCGGCGGACAATGCTGCCGAATGACTGATAAAGCGGGACACGTTAAAACTGAGTTTCTGTACTGACCCCAATAGAAGGCGGCTCTGCTTTTTCAAGATTTTTGGCATTCGTGGAATAGTATTTTGCCTGTCTAAAAACAGTGCCTGTACAGTTTAAGGCAGGGGTGTCAAACTCATTTTAGATCACATGGAGAAAAATCGGACTGATAAAATCACGGCACGATAACTTAAAAATAAAGACAACTTCAAATTCTTTAAAGATTTAAAAAAAAAAAGCGTTTTAAGCAAAATGCATTTATTTATTAGTACTTTTAACACACCCCTTATGGTTGAGGAATTCACATTAGTCGCATAATTCTGGTCTTGACCTCTGTATGTATGGTGAAATTATCGCAGATCTTCAAGATGCAACCTTTTCATCAAATTTGAATAGTAGGATATTGAGACTGATTTGGAGGATTTAAAGATTCCCTTTTTTTTTTACTAAATGAAATTGTAAATGGGTATTTGGTGGGTAGATTCTGAAATGAAATGTATTGTATTTTGTATATTATATGATAATGTATGTTTTAACTGTGGGTCCCTGTTCATAAGCTGTGTGCTTCTAGGGATGACCCTTTTTGCTGAACAGACTCTGATATTAACAAAAGAAACAATAATGAAATACAAAACTATGTCTGTCTGTAAATAAATAAATAAAACTTCAGATTGTTTTTTGTTTTTTTTAAATAGAACAAGCACATTCTGAAAATGTACAAATCATAATGTTGTTGTTTTTTTTACACTTACACGTTGCGGTTAATAGAATCCTATCTTTATGTGTCGTTATTTGTATTTTCTGAATAAATGATGTGATAATGTTCATCAGTCAACTCGTTGGTGTTCATTTTCAATCTATCAAGATAAAAAAATATCAAAATCAAATTCCAGGATGTTATGTATGTAGTTTGCTCATTTTCCTCGACTGGTGCACTAACATCATGTGGTTTCTTTTTTCTTTTTTGCATATGTAGCATCATCTATAAAGGTACAAAGAATTGCTATTGCGACATCTAGTGGACACATTTAGAACAACAGTTTCTTTCATTAAAAATTTTGGCTCATTTTTATACTTAGCAAACTCATCCCGCGGGCCGGATAAAACCTGTTCGCGGGCCTGATCCGGCCCACGGGCCTTACGTTTGACATCTCTGATTTAAGTCAAGTCAAGTCAAAAGTCAACTTTATTGTCAATCAGACCATGCAACAGTACATAACACAGCAGACTGAATTTTTGTTTCTCCCATACTCCCAAAAGCAACATAAGTAACGGACAAATTCTGATGAAATTGTAAGAAAATGTCCGGAATAGATCCTGGAACAAGTGATTTTGTAGTTTTTATCCTTATTCTTACATGAGCTTGCCAAAATGCTCATTGTTGACATTTATTTTGTCACCATAGCACATAGACCAGGGATGTCAAACGTACAGCGAACAGGTTTTATCCGGCCCGTGGGATGAGTTTGCTAAGTATAAAAATGAGCCAACATTTTTGAATGAAAGAAACTGCTGTTCTAAATGTGTCTACTAGATGTCGCAATAGCAATTCTTTGTATCTTTGTAGATGATGCTACATATGTAAAAAAAATAAACCACATGATGTTAGTGCACCAGTCAAGGAAAGTGATCAAACTACATAAATAACATCCTGTAATTTGATTAGGATATTTTTTTATCTTGATAGATTGAAAATTAACACCAATGAGTTGACTGATGGGGCAGCACGGTGGGGTTAGTGCATCTGCCTCACAATACGAAGGTCCTGAGTAGTCTTCGGTTCAATCCCGGGCTCGGGATCTTTCTGCGTGGAGTTTGCATGTTCTCCCCGTGACTGCGTGGGTTCCCTCTGGGTACTCTGGCTTCCTCCCACTTCCAAAGACATGCACCTGGGGATAAGTTGATTGGCAACACTAAATTGGCCCTAGTGTGTGGATGTGAGTGTGAATGTTGTCTGTCTATCTGTGTTGGCCCTGCGATGAGGTGGCGACTTGTCCAGGGTGTACCCCGCCTTCCGCCCGATTGTAGCTGAGATAGGCTCCAGCGCACCCCGCGACCCCAAAGGGAATAAGCGGTAGAAAATGGATGGATGGGATGGAAGTCAAAAGTCAACTTTATTGTCAATCAGACCATGCAACAGTACATTACACAGCAGACTGAATTTTTGTTTCTCCCATACTACCATAAGCAACATAAGTAACGGACAAATTCTGATGAAATTGTTAGAAAATGTCCGGAATAGATCCTGGAACAAGTGATTTTGTAGTTTTTATCCTTATTCTTACATGAGCTTGCCAAAATGCTCATTGTTGACATTTATTTTGTCACCATAGCACATAGACCAGGGATGTCAAACGTACAGCGAACAGGTTTTATCCGGCCCGTGGGATGAGTTTGCTAAGTATAAAAATGAGCCAACATTTTTGAATGAAAGAAACTGCTGTTCTAAATGTGTCCACTAGATGTCGCAATAGCAATTCTTTGTATCTTTGTAGATGATGCTACATATGTAAAAAAAAAAAAAAACCACATGATGTTAGTGCACCAGTCAAGGAAAGTGATCAAACTACATAAATAACATCCTGTAATTTGATTAGGATATTTTTTTATCTTGATAGATTGAAAATTAACACCAATGAGTTGACTGATGGGGCAGCACGGTGGGGTTAGTGCATCTGCCTCACAATACGAAGGTCCTGAGTAGTCTTCGGTTCAATCCCGGGCTCGGGATCTTTCTGCGTGGAGTTTGCATGTTCTCCCCGTGACTGCGTGGGTTCCCTCCGGGTACTCCGGCTTCCTCCCACTTCCAAAGACATGCACCTGGGGATAAGTTGATTGGCAACACTAAATTGGCCCTAGTGTGTGAATGTGAGTGTGAATGTTGTCTGTCTATCTGTGTTGGCCCTGCGATGAGGTGGCGACTTGTCCAGGGTGTACCCCGCCTTCTGCCCGATTGTAGCTGAGATAGGCTCCAGCGCCCCCCGCAACCCCAAAGGGAATAAGCGGTAGAAAATGGATGGATGGATGGAGTTGACTGATGAACATTGTCACATAATTTATTCAGAAAGTATAAATAACGACAAATAAAGGTAAAGTACTATTAACCGCAACATGTAAATGTAAAAAAAACCCAACAACATTATGATTTGTACATTTTCAGAATGTGCGTGTTCTATTTTCAAACAAAGAAAACAATCTGAAGTTGTCTTTATTTTTAAGTTATCGTGCCGTGATTTTACCAGTCCGGCCCACTTGGGAGTAGATTTTTCTCCATGTGGCCCCCGATCTAAAATAAGTTTGACACCCCTGACAAAGACCAAGGGTGTCCAACTCATTTTCATTGAGGGCCACTTCGCAGTAATGGCTGCTTTCAGAGAGCCGCTTTTTAAAAATGAATTTACATTATGCATGCGGGTAAATAACCTGCGATTAATCATGATAAATCGAAATGCATATGCATTTGATCATTAGATTTTTTTTAGCTTTAAAATCATAAAAAAAAGGTGACAAGCAGATATTTAACGTTTTGTTTTTATCTCACAAAAATAGTTTTGCAATACAACGGATGATCGGATAATATTAAAGTTTAAAATATGCATTTTTTTCTGTCAAAATAGAAAGAACAAATGCATATTTTAATTTAAAAAAAACAAAAAAACAGGCTTTTGCGGGCCACATAAAATGATGTGGCCGGCCAGAACTGGCCCCCGGGCCTTGAGTTTGACACCTGTGACGTAGACAAACAACCAGCCATGCATTTCAGCATCAAAGTTTATACCGTTTTTGCTTTGGTTTGTTAATTGGTATGCACAAAAAAAAAGGTTAATTAACCACATTATATTTCTATAATACAAACCCTGTTTCCATATGAGTTGGGAAATTGTGTTAGATGTAAATATAAACGGAATACAATGATTTGCAAATCATTTTCAACCCATATTCAGTTGAATATGCTACAAAGACAACATATTTGATGTTCAAACTGATAAACATTTTTTTTTTTGCAAATAATCATTAACTTTAGAATTTGAGGCCAGCAAAACGTGACAAAGAAGTTGGGAAAGGTGGCAATAAATACTGATAAAGTCAAACACTTATTTGGAACATCCCACAGGTGTGCAGGCTAATTGGGAACAGGTGGGTGCCATGATTGGGTATAAAAACAGCTTCCCAAAAAATGCTCAGTCTTTCACAAGAAAGGATGGGGCGAGGTACACCCCTTTGTGCACAACTGCATGAGCAAATAGTCAAACAGTTTAAGGACAACGTTTCTCAAAGTGCAATTGCAAGAAATTTAGGGATTTCAACATCTACGGTCCGTAATATCATCAAAAGGTTCAGAGAATCTGGAGAAATCACTCCACGTAAGCGGCATGGCCGGAAATCAACATTGAATGACCGTGACCTTCGATCCCTCAGACGGCACTGTATCAAAAACCGACATCAATCTCTAAAGGATATCACCACATGGACTCAGGAACACTTCAGAAAACCACTGTCACTAAATACAGTTGGTCGCTACATCTGTAAGTGCAAGTTAAAGCTCTACTATGCAAAGCGAAAGCCATTTATCAACAACATCCAGAAACGCCGCCGGCTTCTCTGGGCCCGAGATCATCTAAGATGGACTCATGTGTTCTGTGGTCTGACGAGTCCACATTTCAAATTGTTTTTGGAAATATTCGACATCGTGTCATCCGGACCAAAGGGGAAGCGAACCATCCAGACTGTTATCGACGCAAAGTTCAAAAGCCAGCATCTGTGATGGTATGGGGGTGCATTAGTGCCCAAGGCATTGGTAACTTACACATCTGTGAAGGCACCATTAATGCTGAAAGGTACATACAGGTTTTGGAACAACATATGCTGCCATCTAAGCGCCGTCTTTTTCATGGACGCCCCTGCTTATTTCAGCAAGACAATGCCAAGCCACATTCAGCACGTGTTACAACAGCGTGGCTTCATAAAAAAAGAGTGTGGGTACTTTCCTGGCCCGCCTGCAGTCCAGACCTGTCTCCCATCGAAAATGTGTGGCGCATTATGAAGCGTAAAATAAGACAGCGGAGACCCCGGACTGTTGAACGACTGAAGCTCTACATAAAACAAGGATGGGAAAGAATTCCACTTTCAAGGCTTCAACAATTAGTTTCCTCAGTTCCCAATCGTTTATTGAGTGTTGTTAAAAGAAAAGGTGATGTAACACAGTGGTGAACATGCCCTTTCCCAACTACTTTGGCACGTGTTGCAGCCATGAAATTCTAAGTTAATTATTATTTGCAAAAAAAAATAAAGTTTATGAGTTTGAACATCAAATATCTTGTCTTTGTAGTGCATTTAATTGAATATGGGTTGAAAAGGATTTGCAAATCATCGTATTCCGTTTATATTTACATCTAACACAATTCCCCAACTCATATGGAAACGGGGTTCGTATAATATATTTCAATATTTCTACCTTAAGTTTAAGGACATAAGCACTCGGTAGCTGATCAGCAGCTGATTATTATTGTTGTCATCATGCTCTGCAGGTGTTCGATTCTTCTACTTTAACGGACTGAATTACCTCATGGTTACAATTATTATTTGTTTCTGCTTAACATTTATTGAGCCGTGTCCTTTGTAATTGTTTTAGTTAGGTCCATTCAATAGCCTATAGAAATAATTGTCAATTTAGCATCCTTTGAACGCTGTCATCGTGACAAATTTACAGCCATAATTTTAAAATGGCCGTACAATTTTAATTTATATTGGCGCCGAACATTTTCCCCAAATATTAAATGTCTACAGAACATTTGTTTTTTCATATTTTTTGCCCATTAATTGTGTTTTGTTTACTTTTTCAAATATTGCCAAAGTGGCACAGCAGTTTTGAATAGGCTTCACTGCGGTAGGCGATATCAAACACTTTTCATTTCTCTTTTGACCTATTAAAACCCTCTCTGTTGTTAGAGCGGACATGCCAGCAACTTGAGGGTTTCAGGTTTGATCCCCGCTTCCGCCATCTTAGTGACTGCCGTTGTGTCCTTGGGCAAGACACTTAGCCATCTGCTCCAAGTGCCACCCACACTGGTTTAAATGTCGCTTAAAGATGTACATAATGGGTTTGACTGTGTAAAGCGCTTTGAGTCGCTAGAAAAAAAGCACTATATAATTAATTTCACTACAGTAAACCCTTATTTGTCACTGTTAATTGGTTCCGGGGCCTGGCCGTGGTTAATGAATTTCTGCAAGGCCAAAACTGTTATTCGTCAATTGAATACATTTATAGACTGAGCATGAAAAACCTATAAAAAATATATTTTTTCACCCTCTAGACATGAAATAACACCTAAACCTAAACAATTTGCAAACTTTCAAGTTCGATGTGGTGAGGGACGACTATTGCGATACTCACGAGGCTGCAGTCAACCCTATAGCCCCTAGGACCAAAATGGGGCCACAAACAAGATCTTGTTTAGGTCAACCAGAGTATATTTCAATAGTAGATAATCATAGAAATTCCAATTAAATCCTGTGCTGCCGTTATCATGCGTCCTGCTGTGACTCCACAGTTAAGTTGACGCGTGCGCTGAAAGATTAGGCTGACGCTATCTGCCTCATATCTGATGCAGAATGTCTCGTCTGTGGGTCGATTTATTTCAACGCTGTGTCTTTATTCTCAAAACCAACAGTGTGAAAATGGTAAAAAAAAAAAAGTGAGGGGGGGGGGGGGGGGGGGGGGGAGGTGTAGCCCGGCAGCTACCTTGCTAATCTGACACACATCACAGTCAAATAATAAAAATGTGTAAAATCTGGACGATAACGTCAACATGATCTAATGGAAATTTTATGTCTCAGGAGTCATGTCAGTTACTTTTTGTTCATGGCTCATTTTTAATTAATACTGTATTAAATACTTATTTTGTTTGGTTTGCCCAACCAGCTACGAACATATGTTTTGTGGCCTTGGAGAAGGCATTCGACCGTGTCCCACAGGAAGTCCTGTGGGGAGTGCTCAGAGAGTATGGGGTATCGGACTGTCTGATTGTGGCGGTCCGCTCCCTGTATGATCAGTGTCAGAGCTTGGTCCACATTGCCGGCAGTAAGTCGGACCCGTTTCCAGTGAGGGTTGGACTCCGCCAAGGCTGCCCTTTGTCACCGATTCTGTTCATAACTTTTATGGACAGAATTTCTAGGCGCAGTCAGGGCTTTGAGGGGATACGGTTTTGTGGCTGTAGGATTAGGTCTCTGCTTTTTGCAGACGATGTGGTCCTGATGGCTTTATCTGGCCAGGATCTTCAGCTCTCACTGGATCGATTCGCAGCCGAGTGTGGTGACTGGGATGAGAATCAGCATCTCCCAAGTCCGAGTCCATGGTTCTCGCCCAGAAAACGGTAAAGTGCCTTTCTCCATGTGGAGGAGTTCAAGTACCTCGAAGTCTTGTTCACAAGTGAGGGAAGAGTGGATCGTGAGATCGACAGGCGGATCTGTGCGGCGTCTTCAGGAATGCGGATGCTGTATCGATCCGTTGTGGTGAAGAAGGAGCTGAGCCGAAAGGCAAAGCTCTCAATTTACCGGTCGTTCTACGTTCCCATTCTCACTTATGGTCATGAGCTTTGAGTTATGACCGAAAGGACAAGATCACAAAATGCCGAAAGGGCTCTCCCTTAGAGGTAGGGTGAGAAACTCTGCCATCTGGGAGGAGCTCAAAGTAAAGCCGCTGCTCCTCCACATCGAGAGGAGCCAGATGAAGTGGTTCGGGCACCTGGTCAGGATGCCACCCGAACGCCTCCATTGAAGGTGTTTAGGGCACGTCCGACCAGTAGGAGGCCACGGGGACGACCGAGGACACGTTGGGACACGTTGTCTCCCGGTCTGGCCTGGGAACGCCTCGGGATCCCCCGGCAGGAGCTGGACGAAGTGGCTGGGGAGAGGGAAGTCTGGGCTTCCCTGCTTAGGCTGCTTCCCCCGCGACCCCACCTCGGATAAGCGGAAGAAGATGGATGGATGGATGGATGGATAAATACTTATTTTGTTAAGTTGTTTCATTTACTGTTTGGTGCTGTTGGGAAAAAGTCTGTTTGGGCAACTCTCATGTTCCAATCGAGCGACCACTGAACACAATACCTGTAAATATAATGGAACTGGCAACACATGCATTACTTAAAAAGGCCTTGAAAAAGTAGCTGTTTGAGAGTCAAAATTGTAATCATAGTTTATACGCTACTAATAATAATAATGATTAGATTTTATACAGCGTTTTTCTAGACACTCAAAGCGCTTCAAAGAGAACTGAGAACCCATTGTTCATCCATTTTATATTCACACTGATAGTGGTAGGCTACAATTGTAACCACAGCTGCCTTGGGGTAGATCGATGGAAGTGTGGCTGCAAATTTGCGCCCACAGCCTCTCCACCAAAATCTTCATACACATTCATACACCAGTGTGGGTGGCACGGGGGTCAAGTGTCATGCCCAAGGACACAACGGTCGTGACCAGGATGGCAGAAGCTGGAATTGAACCTGGAACCTTTAAATCACAGTACGCCAAAACAACTGGCCATACAAACAGTTTCTTCTCTCAGGCTATCAATCTGATGAACGCTGTGAAATTACTCCGGAACTAATCTGTCACTGTGAATGTACACACCATTGCCTCTATTCACTATCATATTAGTTTTTTACGTACTTGTCTATATTTGTAGTTATTTTGTAGTTTGTAGTTATTATTTACATTGAACAAGAGAGCACAGTCTACCAAGTCGAATTCCTTGTGTGTTTACCATACTTGGCCGACAGAGCTGATTCTGATTTGCAAACTTCCAGTGTTTGTTGGGGTGGTTCGAAGCTGAATGTCGAGCTTCTGGGATGAGATTCATTGGCCATGGTTCTCAGCCGGAAAAGGGTGGATGGCACCCTTCGGGTTGGAAGTGAGGTCTTGCCTTGGGTAGAGGAGTTTGTGTTTATAGGGATCTTGTACATGAGTGGGTAAAAGCGAATTGGGGCAGCATCAGTCACTGTACCGAACCGTTGTGGTGAAGAGAGAGTTGAGTCGCAAGACACAACTCTCAATTTACTGGTCGGTCTACGTTCTCTCCCTTACCCTTGGTCACAAGCTCTGGGTTGCGAGCTAAAGAGCTCGAGCGTGTACAAGCGGCCGAAATGAGTTTCCTCCTTAAAACAGGGAGAGGAGCTCAGAGTAGAGCCCCTGCTCTTTCGCAGTCCAGTTGAGTGACTTGGCCACTTAGTTCGGATGCCTCATGGACGGCTCCCTGGTGAGGTGTTCCAGTCATACCCAGCCTGAAGGAGGCGCCAGGGTAGATTCGGGACAGGCCGGAGGGATATTGTCCTGCAACTGGCCAGGGAATGTCGCAAACCAGGAAGTCTGGGCTTCTCTACTAAGAATGCTGAATGAATGATGCTCACCTACTGAGAACCAGTCGACATTTGTTACAATTTTTGGGCATAAAAATGTGCACTGTAAAAGACGCTGGCTCTCCAAAAGATTAATCGAGTACAAAAAAAAAATTAAATTAATATTTTGTTGTCTGAATTATTCATTTAATGAGTGTAAAAAAATTAATGAAATCTGGACCACATGGAGTGCCTGGAACTGTAACTGACATCACATGGACAAAGATAAGACCTTCTGGAGGAAAGTTATGTGGTCAGATGAAAGACAAAATGAGGTGTTTGGCCACAATACCCAGCAATATGTTTGGAGGCGAAAAGATGAGGCCTTTAATCCCAGGACCACCATGCCTACCGTCAAGCATGGTGGTGGTAGTATTATGCTTTGGGCCTGTTTTGCTGCCAATGGAACTGGTGCTTTACAGAGGGTAAATGGGACAATGAAAAAGGAGGATTACCTCCATATTCTTCAGGACAACCTAAAATCATCAGCCCAGAGGTTTGGGTCTTGGGCTCAGGGTATTCCAACAGAACAATGACCCCAAACACACGTCAAAAGTGGTAAAGGAATGGCTAAATCAGGCTACAATTAAGGTTTTATAATGACATTCCCAAAGTCCTGACTTAAACGTGTGGACAATGCTGAAGAAACAAGTCCACGTCAGAAAACCAACAAATTTAACTGAACTGCACCAATTTTGTCAAGAGGAGTGGTCAAAAATTCAACCAGAAGCTTGCCAGAAGCTTGTGGATGGCTACCAAAAGTGCCTTATTGCAGTGAAACTTGCCAAGTGACATGTAACCAAATATTAACATTGCTGTATGTATACTTTTGACCCAGAAGATTTGGTCCCATTTACTCTCTGTAAAGCACCAGTTCCATTGGCAGCAAAACAGGCCCAGAGCATAATACTACCATCACCATGCTTGACTGTAGGTTTGGTGTTCCTGGGATTAAAGGCCTCACCTTTTCTCCTCCAAACATATTGCTAGGTATTGTGGCCCAACAGCTAAATTTTTGTTTCATCTGACCACAGAACTTTCCTCCAGAAGGTATTATCTTTGTCCATGTGATGTCAGATGAAACAAAAATTGAGCTGTATACTTTTGACCCAGCAGATTTGGTCACATTTTCAGTAGACCCATAATAAATTCATAAAAGAATCAAACTTCATGAATGTTTTTTGTGACCAAGTATGTGCTCCAATCACTCTACCACAAAAAATAAGAGCTATCGAAATGATTAAAACTCAAGACAACCATGACATTATGTTCTTTATAAGTGTATGTAAACTTTTGACCACGACTGTAACTAACATTAGCGTTGACACCAGTGCTAAAGCAACATGAGAGGTGTCCTGGCTGGTGCGCTGGTATCACAGACCACTAAAGACCTCCGAAAAGCTGAGAATTTAAAAACCCTGAAAACAGAGACAGCATGTTATATCCTTCATGTGTTTGCTGTATTGTTGTAGTCACCACACACATCACCTCCAGAGAGTAACTGATAGCACACACCATTCACCGCTGCAATGGATGGACAAAACACACGAGAAGCTACAGGCGGCACGCATGACACGAAGGTCTCAAACAAGGAGCCAAGAATGCATAAGGGAGGGAGAGGTGGAAAAAAAGATGGCACTAATGCAGGCCTGCTGATTACTGGTGAGAAATGTAACTGATAGCGGGTTCGTTGTCCTGCTGACACTTGATGGCCTTGAGCTTTCTGTTGCTTTAAGAACCTAAAAATGAGAGGCCTGAAACTACTTGTCCAAGTGGCTGGAAAAACCTCAGGGTGGGTTTACAAAAAAATCAAGGCAAGGTCTTTGAAAATGTTTGTGTATTGAGGGCAACGATGCAAAAATTAGTCCTGAGGTGCATGTACACAGCTGAGTCTTGGCCTGAAGAGTTTGCCCGTCTATGCTGTGCCATGGTTGTTTTGTTTCCCCAATATATGAATCATTACACTGGATAGCATACACCAGATTGTTTTTGTGGGTGTGGAGTGTCCGGTCTTTAGGATGCACCAGTCTCTGTCTCAGGGTGTTGCCTGGTTTGAAGTGTACTGGGATGTTGTGTTGGTTAAAATATCTTCTGAGTTTCTCAGACAGACCTGATACATATGGAATGACAATATTGTTCCTCCTCACTCACTCCATTCTTGTAATTTCTTGAACTGGATGCACTTTTCACAAACGACCAGCTTGGGTAACCACAGGTTCTGAGGGCTTCCCTCAAATGCCTATGCTCTTTCTCTTTGGCCTGTGGGCTGGTAGGAACATTATCAGCTCTGTGTTGTAGGGTTCTGATAACGCCCAGTTTGTGTTCCAGTGGGTGGTGTGAGTCCAAAAGTAGATATTGATCGGTATTTGTGGGTTTTCCAATGTGGACATCACAGTCGAAAAAAGGCAACTTACTGTCTTTGACATCCTCACGTGTGAACTTGATGTTTTTGTCCATTGAGTTCTTGTGCTCGTTGAAGGCTTGCATTTGTTGGTTTAAGATTTTTACTCATGTGTCATTCACATATCTGTACTAATGACTTGGTGCTGTTCCCTTAAAAGAGCTAGAGCTCTCATTTCCATGTCCTCCACGTAAAAGTTTGCTACCTTTGGGGATACAGGTCATCCCATGGCACAACCATGTTTTTGTCAGTAAACGTTCACATGAATTGAAAGTATGTAGTGTTAAGGCAAAGTTCTAGCAAAAGGAAAACCTTTTCTGGGTTTAGTGTGGATCTATCCTGTAAGGTGTGATCACCTAGTAGACGTTGCCTCACAGTCTCTACTGCATCCTGGGTTGGAATACAGGTAAACAGGGAGTGGACGTCGAATGAAACTATAGTTTCATTATTGTCCAGTTTTAGATCGCTGACTTCGCTACAAAGTCAGTGGAGTTTTGCCAACAAAAGGTGCTAAGATGTTGGCCACACACTTAGCAATATTGCATGTCACAGAGTTAATGCTGCTGACAATGGGTCTGAAAGGAGCCCCATGTCTGTGTATTTTTGGAAGGCCGGGATGGTTTTTTGGGGGTATAATCGGTAATACAATGCCCGGTTGATGGCTTCTGACTTTTGTAGAGTTTGTAAGTACTCAATGATTCTTCTCTTTTACCAACTTTTTGGGTCCCTTTAGTTTCAACACATTTCATATATTTTGTACGCTTTGAGAAGCGTAAGCAACTGGTTTTGGTAGTCAGTTGTGTTGAGAATTACTGTGCATCTCCCCTTATCAGCTGGCAGGGTTGTGATATTTTAATCCTTGCCCAGTGATGTTACTGCCTTCCTCTCCTCCAAGGCTGAACTCCTCATTGTGCTTAAAATCACTGTTTGCTTGCCCATATTCACTTGGGCCCTTGGGGGCAAAAAGTTTGGGCAACCCTGGTCTGGAGAGAGGATAAGATAAAGGAGGAACAGAGGCGTTGGAATGTGCGGCCAAGTCAGCAGTGGCTGCCTTTTTAGGCCAAAATGCACATGACAGCCGTTCAATGTGGATAAAGATTTGTGTGGAAGGAGATTTTTTTAACACCTTAGAGGAGAAAAATGTGCTTTTCTGAAAATATCTGTGGCCAAAAGTGTTGTGGTGGGCACAGAGCTGCACATCTTATTGACAAGTGATCCAGGGGAGTCCTCCACATACGTGTGTGAAGTGTTACATATTGTATCTCATTACCATGAATCTTACTTTTTACACAGGAATTGAAGGATACATTGGTAATGTGCCTCAGCTTAAAATGTTTTATTAAAAAAGCTGTCTCTCGGCTAATTGTTATGCTTTAAGTTGCAAGCAAGCATTTAAGATTACAAGCATTCCTGTCATTAGTTGAAATAGAAAATGTCACAGTGAATCCTGTAAGTTCCGACCAACATATCTAGTCTGAGCCTATGTCTACACTAAGCCGAATAACTCCTTAAACTAATAATTATTTAGCCTAAGCATAGTGTCAGCCACACTAAACAAGCGCATAAGGTAACCCTCCTTGGATAATTTTTTACACGGGTAAGTGCACCGTGTATTTCTTGAATCTCCAGCTCTTAGCTTTGTATGGACTTATCGATCGTTTACAAACTGAGTTCGGAGAGGAAGTGACGCCAGAGAGACCACGCCCCACACAGGAAGTGACATCGGAAAGAACGCGCCACAGCCAGCTTCATAATAACCTGTTTCCACTCGGAAGTAAACACTAGAAAGATGGAGGCGAGTCATCCAGACATGCCCGTGTTTCCCCTTCCTCTACATGTACAGACGATTGCGGAAATCACACATGAATACCTTGAGAGAAAGCAATTGCAGCTATTTGGGATACAACACTTCTCAGACGGCAAGAGAACTTTCCAATGTCCAGGTCAGCTGTGATTGTACTTACCAAAAAACGTCTCGAAAAATGCGGGCTCCCGTCATACTTGCCAACCTTGAGACCTCCGAATTCGGGAGATTGGGGGGGAGGGGTTTGAGGTGTGGGGGGGCGGGGTTGAGGTGGGCGGGGTTTGGTGGTAGCGGGGGTGTATATTGTAGCCCGGAAGAGTTAGGGCTGCAAGGGATTCTGTGTATTTGTTCTGTTGTGGTTATGTTGAGTTACGGTGCGGATGTTCTCCCGAAATGTGTTTGTCATTCTTGTTTGGTGTGGGTTCACAGTGTGGCGCATATTTGTAACAGTGTTTAAGTTGTTTATACGGCCACCCTCAGTGTGACCTGTACGGCTATTGACAAAGTATGTCTTACAGTCACTTACGTGTGTCTGCAGAAGTCTCATACAACATGTGACTGGGCCGGCACACTGTTTGACGTGACCACAGGTTGTAGAGGACGCTAAAGGCAGTGCCATCACGGCACGCCCTTAATATTGTTGTCCGGGTGAAAATCGGGAGAAATTCGGGAGAATGGTTGCCCCGGGAGATTTTCAAGAGGGGCACTGAAATTCGTGAGTCTCCCGGAAAAATCGGGAGTGTTGGCAAGTATGGCTCCCGTAGATGTGATGAAAAAAAAGATAGCGTGTGCTTTGTATTACCTGGCCGACGAAGGAAGACTACGGAAAAAATCTAATGCATTTGGACTGGCAAAGCAGAATGTATCAGTTATTGTCCGCCATGTATGTCGCGGACTCAGCGTCTAGTTCCAGAGTATATAAAGTCAACAAAAACGAAAGGACAATGAAGGTGACGGCCAAAGAGTGAGGAGTGTCCTGACCAGATATCTAGATCCCTAGATTGATTGATGTAAAATGTTCTTTATCACATTGTTTACTTTCACATGTTTATTAAAGATTTGATTAATGTATGATGTCTCAGGTGTGATTCACTACAATAAGGCCCCACAGCCCACTGGATTCCAGTCAATTGAAATACCACAACACTGGATATTGTTCAGATAAGTTACATTTAATTTAAGAACTTGCACACAAAGCAACACTGGAGGTGACTATGAAGTGCACATTTTCTGCGTGGACAAAGATAAGGTTAGGCGGGATATACCCTGGATAGTGTAGAAGGGGCCTTACTCGCGAGTATTAGTGTGGGGGGAGGTGTGGCCAGCGCGCCTGCAGGAGCAAAGGTCACCGCCTCTGTCTATGGTGCTGAGGACGAGCACCATCGGATGGGGGCGGGTCATGTGCTGACGGCGAGACACAGCTGACAGGTGATTAGATTACTTTACTTTAAGACCAATGTCTTGAAAAAATATATCACTCTTGAATCAACACAGTAGTTAATACTATGATCAATGTTAATTAAAATACTAAATATGGGATATAAATAATAATGGAAGTATAATTGTTTGTATATAGTATATAAATTGGTACAAAGGTTTAACACGCGTACAAGGATATTTCATATGCCTTTACTGTGTATATAATTGAACAGTGTTCATATTGTGTATAATGTGTATTTATAATATGTTGTACAAAAGACATTTCATAATTTTCGGAAGTTCATCTTGTACTTGACATTGTTTATAGGGTTAGGCGCTATAAGTGTTCAACTTCAGCCTAAACCCTTTCGGTCTGCAACATTTTCATTTTCAATCTATGAATGTACAACTGTTTTTTTTTATTTTGTTGACCATTGACCAAAGAATAAATTAGAATTAGAATTTCACAGGTGGTACGTGTTAATCTAATCATCTGTTGTCTTTAACAGTAAGCGGCCGAGAGCAGGGGAGGAGAGAGGATACGGACGTGACCGAAAAGTCACGTTCTACTGGAGAAAGACTTTGACAAACAATCTATGCACAATAAAACTTTGATAAAACTGCACGCTTGGCTCCTGTGCCGTGTCTACAGTGGAACTTCTACAATTAGCTTATAGCTTGTAGCTAAGACATAATAGATAATTGAAAGACACGTAAAGAAACTTGGGCAAACGGACTAGTTTGTTCCACGCAATGTTTGGCCGTATGATAACAGACCGTATACAAAAACTGGAGCAATATTTGTAAAAAAAAAAAAAGTTTGGTAAAAAGTAATTCCCAACAAAAGTGGGGCGCAGGAAAAGCAAAGTACCAATGTATCATTATTTAAATGTTATTTCTTTCTTTATGGGAGCTCACACGCTCTTCATTGGCGACTCCAACCCTGCCTCACACGCACGTGCGTCAGTTTCACGATTATTATGCAGAAATAATGATGGTGTCATGTTCAGAACCCTTTACTCGGGGTCTCTTTTTACCACGATTGTTTGCATTTTCATGTCCCATTCGCATTCATGTTTAAGTTAAAAACGAGTAAGCCGTTGAAGCCTCTTTGTTTTTCATCAGCCATGCCGTTGCTTCTATCTTTGACCTCCATTAGCCCACCAGGTGCGTCTCACATTTTATTTAATGGCGCGCAGTCATGAGGTAATTGGCCATCCGCCACAGTCCTCCTCCGAGCCACTTTTCTTTTCACGCCCACTGCTGACTTGTGTTGCTGCCGGCTGATATTTTCATTAGCGGGCCTTCTTCTTATCAAATAATGAAATAAAGAATCAGTGTTTGAGCCCAGTGCTATTACCCTGCCAATATATATATATATATATATATAAAAAAGATCTTCCTGTCTCATGTCTTGCTTCCCCTGTTAATTTGCTCGCCTCGCGCTACACACTCATGCCACTTTCACCGGGATAATAGGAGACAATAAGCCTGTCGCGTCCCGCCTAATTAATAACACAAGTTAATTGAAATTTGAGCATCCCTTCATTTTCCATTAGAAAAACAAAACAATCGCTGATGTTTTTTCGTTGTTGAATGGCGACAATAACCTTTTCCGATTTGTCACATTGATCTCCGGGATGGCGAGGAAGTATAAAAGAAAGACGCGTCCTCGCTGCAGTAAACAACATATTCAACATATCCACCCCCCGACATTGATTCAGGCTGAGACATTAATATTCACCCTCCTCCAGATAATCCCGGCATGGTGTTATGATTTGTTTTCATTGATTAAGTGACACCTCGCAGTGTTGTTATTAATACAGTTTGCATTGATATTATTTCTGCATTATCAGCATGAGCGGAAGCGATTGCACGCCAGATGCAAATGAGCAACAGGAAGCCGTAATCAGCGCCGCTTTTGATACAAAATCTTTACAACTTTAATCAATCTCCGCAGACGAGCTTTACAAAGTTTTTGAATGGCGTCGTCTGTTTCCTTTTTTTTTTTTTTTTTTCTAAAGAGGCTGCTCCCCTCCTGTCAGATAGCTGGTGTGTTTTGCAAATTAAAACCCCTTCCAGGAATATGAATTAGGTCGCACAAGCCTGACTGTCGCCTCCATTCATTGGCGGCGAACATTTCACTTACCTTGAATTCTTTGCCTGCTAATGCAATCAGGCCCACAATTCCCACCTAGCACGGGGCTGCAATGCACACAAAAAGGCACAATCTGGCACCCTCGTATTCCTTTTATTTTTTATTTTTATCGCACCTCTTTTGTCACGTCGGCCCATGAACAGAAATAGCTAAACGAAATAAAATCAACAGATAAACAGGAGGCTGTCGCCGCAGCTTTTATGCGCCGCTCTTCCCGAGCCAAGAACATTTCCCAAGTTAATGGTATTTATGTTCCTACGGTGTTGGTCACAGTCTGTCACACTTTATTTGCATCTGCATGTCCGATTAACAAATATGACATATTCCTAAGATCAGGCTCCTAGCGCTCTAACCACCCACCATGGCAATTAACTGTCTACTAAGCTAACAAGCGGAACACACATGCCTGACGCAAGCTCCTCTTCTAGAGTCACTCTGAACCATAGGCGCCCATCTACATTTCAGCCAGTGTGTGTGTATTAGTGTTAACCCGATACCAATATGTTGGTACCGGTACCGGTACCAAAAGTATTTCGGTACTTTTCTAAATAAAGGGGACCACAAAAAATGTCATTATTGGCTTTATTTTAACAAAACAATCTTAGGGTACATTAAACATATGTTTCTTATTGCAAGTTTGTCCTTAAATAAAATAGTGAACATACAAGACACCTGTCTTTTATTAGTAAGTAAACAAACAAAGGCTCCTTTTAGTCTGCTGACATATGCAGTAATATATTGTGTCATTTATCATTCTATTATTTTGTCAACATTATGAAGGAAAAGTGGTAGAAAATGAATTATTAATCTACTTGTTCATTTACTGTTAATATCTGCTTACTTTTTGTTTCAACATGTTCTATCTACACCAGTGGTTCTTAACCTGAGTTCGATCGAACCCTAGGGGTTCGGTGAGTCGGGCTCAGGGGTTCGGCGGAGGTCAAGACACACATCGTGTAAATAAAAACTTTTCCCTATCGGCGTATTACGGATACGGCAACAGCAGAAGTCACACTGATTTGCAGGAGTGTAATTTGTTGTGAGTTTAGACACTGTGTTGGTTTTGTTCTTTGAACAAAATGATGTTCATGCACGGTTCATTTTGTGCACCAGTAAAAAAACATGGTAACACTTTAGTATGGGGAACATATTCACTATTAATTAGTTGCTTATTAACATGCAAATTAGTAACATATTGGCTCTTAACTAGTCATTATTAAGTACTTATTAATGCCTTATTCGGCATGGCCTTATTATAACCCTAACCCTCTAACCCTGGCCATAACCCTCTAACCCTAACCCTAACCAAATAACTCTAAATTAAGTCTTTGTTACTTAGAATATGTTCCCCATACTAAAGTGTTACCAAAAACATATAACTTTGTCTTGAATTTGAAAAAAAATAAACATTTTATTTTTCACTAAAGAAGGGTTCGGTGAATGCGCATATGAAACTGGTGGGGTTCGGTACCTCCAACAAGGTTAAGAACCACTGATCTACACTTCTGTTAAACTGTAATAATCACTTAGTCTTCTGTTGTTTGGATACTTTACATTAGTTTTGGATGATACCACAAATTTGGGTATCAATCCGACACCAAGTAGTTACAGGATCATACATTGGTCATATTCAAAGTCCTCATGTGTCCAGCGACATATTTCCTGAGTTTATAAACATAATATAAATTGGAAAAAGAGGAAAGAAGATTGTGACGATAAAAAAATGTTGATTTAATCATAGTAGCATCGACTAGATATTCTTTATACTTGGTATCATTACAGTGGATGTCAGGTGTAGATCTACCCATGGCGTTTGTTTACATTCAGGGTGCTAGCTTGCTATTAGCGGTTAGCTATTGTATCCTCCCATGGTGTGTAGTGAAGCATGTTTAGCTATTCCTTGTCCTGCAGGGATGATACTTGTAAGAAACATATTTTATTTGTCGCCATGGAGGCGAGGATTAGTGATTTAGAAGTAGCTAAAGACGTTGGACGTTGGAATGGACGTTCGCTGAAAGCACCTCTTCTTAAGGGCGTTTCAGTGTTATAGCTTCACCTTTATCTTTAGTTTTTAAGCCAAAATGCGTCCCTTCTCCCTTTTCTGTCTACACAGTGTGTCTGCTTGTAAGTACACCGTGATTGTGCGCTGCCGAACATGCTCGTCTGCTCGTAAAACCAGCAATGTCATGACGTGAGGACGCATCGAACCGGTACTTTTCAAATAGAGTATAGTACCATTTTTGATTCATTAGTACCGCGATACTATACCAGTGCCGGTATACCGTACAACCCTACTGCAGTGTTCCCGGAAGTAAACATGGCTTCCACCCAAGTCAACATTTTCTGAACCAAATTATTGCGCTTAGAAGATTTAATGAGGAAGATCACAAGTATTTTGGCTCTCCCAGTTTTACGGGGTATTTTGCTTCGATGACTGCTTGTCTCTGTGGGAGAGCTTTCCAGTGAGTTCCTAAAACATATTATTTTCACCTGTTTTCTACTCCGTTGCCAACTATTTATTTTGTAACCATCTATTTTGGGGAATATTAATTGCGCTTTTTGATGAAGTTCTGGTCGGAAACCTGAGTGCAGTAGCAGTTACATTGAGGACACATCGCATATATATCCGATTTATATCCACATACGAAAGAGGCCTGTGTCGAATATGAAAATATTTGAGGAACGTCCGGAGGCGAGGTAAATCTTCTATTATCAAATGTTAACGCAAAAGTTGTGTTAGTATAATAAATGTTATTCATTATTATGATAACCAGGATGTGTTCTCTCACTCCCGCGAACTCATCAAATACCGCCAAAAGGTGTTGAAAACTAACAACGCTATCCGAGCTGTCGTGTTCAACTAGCCTTTCATTAGTACCACCGCGAAAGTAGTCGTGCAAAGTTATTCGGGTTATTCAAGTCATGCAACCACATGCTACTTGGATAGCTTTGAATATGAAGTTGCACATTTGAAATGCAGTATTAAAGGCACTACCTAATCCACTTTTTATGTTTGATACAATGAAAACTGTTCTTATTGTTTTATTTTTAATACTAAGAATATATTTTTATTTTAACTTACTCAGAGAATATTAATTTTGAACAAATTTGATGTATATTTGTTTTCATCTCAAACATGTTATGATGGCAAAATGAACATTGATTTCTATTTTACATGCAATGAATGCAATTAACTGTATTGCATTCTTAAAATGTTAAACTGTTGTTGTCATTATTATTACTTTTTAAATTGTTTATGTATTGTTGGCAGGTTGAAAACAGCTCAGCGGATTTGCGTGAAGAAACCAACGTTTAAACGGCACCGTATAATAATCATCAAAAACGCGCAAGAGACAAGAACTCCGTTTATTCGGTCACACCACACAGCACATAGGGCTGTGAGTGCACCTGTTTTTATTAGCACACACAAATTGGCACAATCAACCACGGACGCATTTTAGCTGTGCGTGTTAGCCTTCAATAATGAAAACAGGCGTTTAGGAAATAAAAGACAATTAGGCCAAACACAAAAATTTAGGGTACAACTTAACATGCACAATTAAACCTTAATCAAGCAAAAATATGATTTATTCGATTACTCAAATAATCGATCATGATATTTGATGGAATACTCGATTACTAAAATATTCGATAACTGCAGCTCTAGTGTGATTCAATGTAGGGCAGGGCGATATATCGAATATACTTGATATATCGCGGGTTTGTCTCTGTGCGATATAGAAAATGAGTATATCGTGATATTCGAGTATATGTTCTCATGCAGTTGCTTTTAGCTGCGGGCATTACACTACATGCGTTTCTCACTCTATCTTGTCTCTCCTTCTCACAGAGACATAAAACAAGCGCACCTTCTTTCCTACGTCACATATTGTCGCGCATGTAACGTCATAAGCCTCGCCGAGCAGAGAGGTAACGGCATGGGTAAAGTTAGCTGTGATGCTAGCGGAGCGGTGCGAGTGGTAATACGAGAGAAAGAAGGTATGAATCTGGTAACAAATGAAGGAAGAAGAATTAATTCCCAAGAAAAACAGCACGGGGTACATCGTCTGGTGGTGGTTTGGCTTCAAGCGGAAAGATGTTGTACAGACAACCGTAATATGTCAAGTATGCGGCAAAAGCGTTGCTACAAAAAGTAGCAACACTGCTAATTTGTAGCATCATTTGAAAAGTCACCCGCTAGAGAATGAAGAGTGCTTGAAACTCCGCATGTCAACATTTCCATTCGGTGACACACCCACAAAATGCCCAAGCCACCATTTCCACATCAACACCGTATGAAAAAAATAGTCTCCAACAGAAGGAGATAACGTCCACAGGAACCTACCACATAGCAAAGGACATACACTATTTGATTTCCTATTATGTAGCTCATTTTTTATTTTACAGTTATTGAAATATCTTGTGTGACATCATGCACAAAAGTGCACTTTATTTGTTTCAAACTATTGTAGTGGCGTTCTGTACAAAAAGTGCACTTTAATTTAGTGTTATTTTGATATATCATCTTAGTGACATCACACACATAAGTGCACTCATAGCTTGTTTTAAAATGTCTCTGACAATCTTGCACTTTCTGTTTTGGAAATGACATGAATGTTTGTGCCACTGCTTAATAACTGTTTAATAAATACACTTTTGCTAAATTGACTTAGTTGTGGTTTCCCTCTCTGCATAAAAGTTTAAAATGAGTATATATTAATGCAGTATGAACAAAAATGTTTTAATGTAGACACATAGAATCACCATACTGGTGTGATTATATGCATCAAGTGTTAATTCAAGGCTAAGGCAAAATATCGAGACATATATCGTGTATCGTGACATGGCGTAAAAATATCGAGATACCGTATTTCCTTGAATTGCCGCCGGGTATATATTATCCGCATGTCTCGTTTTACCCCCGGGGTCAAACTCGTTTCGCAAAATAATTAACGCATGCTTAGAATTAGCGCGTGCTTAGAATTACTGCCGGGTCAAACTTGTTTAGCAAAATAATTAGCGCATGCATCGTTTTACCGCCGGGTCAAACTCGTTTCGCAGAATAATTAGCATATGCCTCGTTTTACCGCCGGGTCAAACTCGTCACGTCACGAGTGACACTTCACCTTTCAAGGCATCGTTTTCCAAAATGGAGGAAGCTAATTTCAATAATTTAAAATCGCATAAAGGGAAAGAGATAAAGAGCTATTCAGTAGGATTTAAGGTCCAAGCTATTGAAAATGCTAAAAAGAACAGTAAGCAGCTATGTTTTATTAATATACTGTAGCTGCATGTGTCAAATATGAGTCATTAAATGACTCCCGCCTCCTGGTGGTAGAGGGCGCTAGTGATCCCAGGGATCATTCTTGCGACTACTCGGCTGCAGAATAAATGACAACAAGCAGCAACAGTTAGCAGCGATCATTTATTTTTTCCTCTCGCCTGGACTTTTAACATGGAGGATTACATATCTAAAATAAAACAGTTTTCTAAACTGGACTTTCAATCGAAGCAGGAGGTAATAATTAAAGGAAGATCTCCATCGAAACAGAGACTTTTAAAACTGAAGAAAGGTAAGGAAGACTTCTATAAACAAGTTATCGATGCTTTTATTCAGAAGGAGCAGCGCATGGACTTCATTTATAAGTAAAGGTAAGACATAATAACGTTTTTTTTTATTAAATGTGCTTTTCATGATGGTATCCTTACATCACACTCAAATTTATAAGCGCAGGCCTAAATTTACCCCATGCCTTTGGTAAGCGCCGGAGTGAGAAGAGGTTTTAAGTTAATTACCGCCCCGGCGCTAATTCAAGGAAATACGGTATTAATAAAAGGCCATATCGCCGAGCCCTAATTCAATGTGTTATTTGTTTGTTTTTCTCATGCAGCTAAACAAGTATGATGCAGTTCAGCAACCACAAAAAACAAAAACAAGAATGTGTTGTTAAATTAACAGTGTCAATTGAAACCGAGCATTTTATCCTTGTCAAAGCTCTTGTATGGGATATTGCCGCAAATAATATCCACAGATGTCATTTGGCTGCTGCCGTTTATTATTACTTTATCAGAGGCAGCATCAGAAGGCAGCGTGATTGTTGTCGCCAAACTAAACTATCTGTTCTGCTTCTTTAAACCACTGACCGTCGGGGCATAGCCAATATTGAGGCTAATCCATTCTTGTGTCTATACCATGGGATGCTTATGGAGGCATATTTGCTTAGGGCAGCCATGCAAATTATTACTTACTGCCCCGTAAGCTGATAACACAAATTAGATCTCCCATTAAAGTTGAACAATATATGTAAAATGAGAGGAGATGTGGCAAGTGATACCTTGGAGGGATGCTTAAGTCGCAAATATGCCTCAAGCCGGCAAACTTCAAAAGTGGAGAGATGTTTATCCTCGGGATTGGAGGGTTCATAATGGTAATCTCCTGCGCACAGAGGCAGCTGCCAGGTGGAGGGTAGCACAGCGCATGTTTATGAAAGGAAATCATTACCGGGAACTGGGGAGCATGCCAGCACGGACCAGTGATACAGAACTTTTCTATCTAAGAGCTCTTAAAAGTTTTGTATGTTGAGTGCAGGCAGTGGTCATTAAGGTGAATGTGGGGCATATTTGGGTACAATACGCCTGCTAATTCCATCCCGCCACATGAGGGGGCCCGGAGGAGCACACTTTGACGAGTGTCCCTCACCTCCGCCACCTTCTCTGGCCTTTTCCCCCTTATCTGATGCTTTGCCAAACACCTCTCGTGGGCACTGGTGCACATGCTCAGTAGCTTTTAAGAGGTGGAAGTGCTGTTTGCAGTGCGATAGACCGGAGAGGAAGTGCTTCAGGGACCTCAGCTAATTCCAACTCTTTACTTGTTGTCTTTGAGGCCATGTCTACACTAAGTCGTTTAACCCCTTAAACGAATAATTATTTAGCCTAAGCCCCGTTTAAGGTCCCACTCCTCGGACAAATTTTTACACGGGTAAGTCAGCCGTGTAATTCTTGAATCTCCGGCTCATAGCTTTGTATGTACTCATTGGATCGTTTACAAACTGAGTTCGGAGAGGAAGTGACGCCAGAAAGACCGCGCTCCATACAGGAAGTGACATCAGGAAGAGCGCACCACAGCCAGCTTCATAACAAAGCGGTTTCGTAACTCGGAGCTAAACACTGGAAATATGAAGGCGAGTCATCCAGACATGCCTGTGTTTCTCCTTCTTCTACATGTGCAGACGCTTGTGGAAATCACACATGAATACCTTAAGAGAAAGCAAATGCAGCTATTTAGGATACAACACTTCTCAGACGGCAAGATAATTTTCCAATGTCCGGCCGGGTCAGCTGTGATTCTACTTACTGAAAAACTTTGTCCATTTGTCGAAGGAGAGTCAACGAGAATGCAAGCTCCCGTAGATGTGATAAAAAAGGTAGCATGTGCTTTGTATTACCTGGCCGTCTTGGAAAACGGCGAATGCATTTGGACTGGCAAAGCAGACTATATCAGTTATTGTATGTCGCGGACTCAGCGTCTAGGTCCAGAGTATATAAAGTCACCAAAAACGAATGGACAATGAAGGTGAAGGCAAAAGAGTAAGGAGTATCCTGACCAGATATCTAGATCCCGAGATTGATTGATGTAAAATGTTCTTTATCACATTGTTTACGTGTCTAATAAAGATTTGATTAATTTATGATGGTTCAGGTGTGTTTATTTTTATCATTATTATAGAGGTTTATTTGAAATAGGGACAGATACAAAAACATAGACATCTGAAACAGTTATCCAATGTATGCATCATAGTGTTTGTAGCCAAAGCTAATTTACAACACCTGTCCCCAACAACAACAACACAGATCCAACATCATTAAAATAGGAAAATAGAAAATAGAATAAGGCAAAGATGAGTCGATAATAATGATAATAGAAATAATACAGACAAAGTGCAAGCTAGATAAAAGCCAATAATAATAATAACACAGACAAAGTGCAGACTAGATAAAAAACCAATTAGTAAAAATGAGTAAAAACTAAACATGGGAACACGATTGTTGCTCAACTAGCCATAATTTTGTTTGTTTTTTGAAAGTGACAAGTGCAGGTATACTTTTCAAAGTGTCAGGTAGAGAGTTCCATAGTTGTGGTCCTTTTATTGAAAAGCAGGCAAATTCACTACAATAGGGCCCCATAGCACACTGGATTCCAGTTAATTGAAATACCACAACACTGGATATTGTTCAGATACGGTAAGTTAAATTTAAGAACTTGCACACAAAGCAACACTGGAGGTGACTATGACGTGCGCATTTTCCGCGCATGCGTACTAGGTCGCGTTGCCCCGGCGGACGGAGGAGTGTGGGGGTCTTAAACGGTGGCATTGTTGTGTGTGGACACAGATAAGGTTAGGTGTGATTTACCATGGATAACCTTAGTGTGAACGGGGCCTGAGTCCCTTTCCCTTTCTGCCTGATAGGGATTCATCTTAAACCTCCCTCTTTTGTCCGATGGACCGTGCGGTCAGCTCTTTTTTTTTTTTTTTTTTCTTTTTTTTTTTAACCCCCTCCCTCTGGACTGACGACTTTCAGTGCTTGGGGGTGAAAGAGATGAAGCCCGAAACACAAAGGCAAATTAAGAGTACAAAAACACTGGCCATTGTCCCATTGTTGAGGGTCACAAATCGTCAAGTAAAAGCAACACAGCGGTGGTTGAAATGTATTCGCCTCTATCCCGTTGACCCCCAGTAGCCCCCCTCTTTCTTTCTCTCCCCTGGCCTCTCTTTATATTCATTAGATTCATTATAGGCCACAAAGGATTGCCAACAAAACAGCTTGTGATTTTAGTTGAATTTGTCCCCCTCGGAGGCCTGCAGGGAAATTAAAGGTGACTATCACTGAAGGGGGGGCAGGTTTGACACATCTGAAGCATTCAGTGATGCTAATAGCCAAACGTATCCAAAATACACAGGAGCTGACCTCAAACAGATTGTGGGGGTTCGGAATCATTAGTTTGCAAATGAAGCGCAAGTGCATTGCTTCAATGGCGGAATCATCCCACTCTCAACCTTTTGATCAATGTTTGTCAACTCCCCCTTTTTTCCTCTTCATACGCCTCCGCCCACTTGCGCGCCATAAATTAATAAAGCCGACATCGCGACACTTTGCAGCCTGCCGTCTTCGAGCACCTGTTAAACAAATACACTTAAGGCGGGAGTCAAATTGCAGGCATGTTGAAATTGGTGTAAAATCTTCATTTAGATGACGTCCCCAGGGCCCTCTCATTACTTGAGATTTATGTGGCATTAGTTCTGCCTCGCAAATGTGCTGCGCGCCATTCCACCTCACTGAAATATGAAGAGCTTTGATAAAAAGGCGACAAGAGATTTTCTCATTTGGGGGAAGAAATACATGCAAAACCTTTTAGAGATCCATTAATTTAACTTGTGGCATACAGCGCCGGCTGTGTGGCCTCGAGCACCGAAATTTGCGCGTTGATCGGCAGACTGTAGGCTGCTGAATTAGCCTACACCTGTGTCGCTGAGTGCATCTCATTGCACTGCAGATGTTCACTTTTAAAGCTCCTCCCGGTCTTTTGAAAAAATTAGTTTTATTCCATGTGATGCAAGTCTTTTATAGTACTGTCATAGTAATTCCATTTTCTACCGCTGGTCCCTCTCGGGGTCGCGGGCTATATATATATATATATATATATATATATATATATATATATATATATATATATATATATATATATATATATATATATATATATATATATATATATACACATATATACAAACAAAAAATACATATATATATATATAATATATAATATAGTACCGCGGTACTAATCAATCATATTCGGTACGGGGACGGCGTGGTGCAGTTGGGAGAGTGGCCGTGCCAGCAACCTGAGGATTCCTGGTTCGATACTTCACCCTTGCTCCTGATGGATCGTGGTTAGTGCCTTTCATGGCAGTTACCGCCATCAGTGTGTGAATGTGTGTATGAATGGGTGAATGTGAAAATAGTGTCAAAGCGCTTTGAGTACAAGTATAACCCATATTCCATTTACCATTTACTATACCGCCTCTGAAAAGTACCGGTCTGCCACATACCCACAAATTTGTGGTATCATCCAAAACTAATGTAAAGTATCACACAACAGAAGAATAAGTGATTATTACATTTTAACAGAAGTGTAGATAGAACATGTTAAAAGAGAAAGTAAGCAGATATTAACAGTAAATGAACAAGTAGATTAATAATTCATTTTCTACCACTTGTCCTTAATAATTTTGACAAAATAATAGAATGATAAATGACACAATATGTTACTGCATACGTCAGCAGACTAAATTAGGAGCCTTTGTTTGCTTACTTACTAATAAAAGACAAGTTGTCTTGTATGTTCAATAAGAAACATATGTTTAATGTACCCTAAGATTTTTTGTTAAAATTGAAGTCAATAATGCAATTTTTTGTGGTCCTCTTTACTTAGAAAAATACCGAAAAGTATATACCGGTACCAAAATATATCGGGACAACACTAATACACATATACAGGTAAAAACTTGATTTATTTCAGTAATTGCATTCAAAAGGTGTAACTTGTACATTATATTTATTCATTGCACACAGACTGATGCATTCAAATGTTTATTTCATTTAATTTTGATGATTTGAAGTGGCAACAAATGAAAATCCAAAATTCCGTCTGTCACAAAATTAGAATATTGTGTAAAACTAATACAAAAAAGGGATTTTTAGAAATGTTGGCCAACTGAAAAGTATGAAAATGAAAAATATGAGCATGTACAATACTCAATACTTGGTTGGAGCTCCTTTTGCCTCAATTTATAGCGTTAATGCGGCGTGGCATGGAGTCGATGAGTTTCTGGCACTGCTCAGGTGTTATGAGAGCCCAGGTTGCTCTGATAATGGCCTTCAACTCTTCTGCGTTTTTGGGTCTGGCATTCTGCATCTTCCTTTTCACAATACCCCACAGATTTTCTATGGGGCTAAGGTCAGGGGAGTTGGCGGGCCAATTTAGAACAGAAATACCATGGTCCGTAAACCAGGCACGGGTAGATTTTGCGCTGTGTGCAGGCGCCAAGTCCTGTTGGAACTTGAAATCTCCATCTCCATAGAGCAGGTCAGCAGCAGGAAGCATGAAGTGCTCTAAAACTTGCTGGTAGACGGCTGCGTTGACCCTGGATCTCAGGAAACAGAGTGGACCGACACCAGCAGATGACATGGCACCCCAAACCATCACCCAACCATGCAAATTTTGCATTTCCTTTGGAAATCGAGGTCCCAGAGTCTGGAGGAAGACAGGAGAGGCACAGGATCCACGTTGCCTGAAGTCTAGTGTAAAGTTTCCACCATCAGTGATGGTTTGGGGTGCCATGTCATCTGCTGGTGTCGGTCCACTCTGTTTCCTGAGATCCAGGGTCAACGCAGCCGTCTACCAGCAAGTTTTAGAGCACTTCATGCTTCCTGCTGCTGACCTGCTCTATGGAGATGGAGATTTCAAGTTCCAACAGGACTTGGCGCCTGCACACAGCGCAAAATCTACCCGTGCCTGGTTTACGGACCATGGTATTTCTGTTCTAAATTGGCCCGCCAACTCCCCTGACCTTAGCCCCATAGAAAATCTGTGGGGTATTGTGAAAAGGAAGATGCAGAATGCCAGACCCAAAAACGCAGAAGAGTTGAAGGCCACTATCAGAGCAACCTGGGCTCTCATAACACCTGAGCAGTGCCAGAAACTCATCGACTCCATGCCACGCCGCATTAACGCAGTAATTGAGGCAAAAGGAGCTCCAACCAAGTATTGAGTATTGTACATGCTCATATTTTTCATTTTCATACTTTTCAGTTGGCCAACATTTCTAAAAATCCCTTTTTTGTATTAGCCTTAAGTAATATTCTAATTTTGTGACAGACGGAATTTTGGATTTTCATTTGTTGCCACTTCAAATCATCAAAATTAAATGAAATAAACATTTGAATGCATCAGTCTGTGTGCAATGAATAAATATAATGTACAAGTTACACCTTTTGAATGGAATTACTGAAATAAATCAAGTTTTTCAAAATATTCTAATTTACTGTCTTTTACCTGTATATATATATATATACAATGATACAATGATTTGCAATTTCAGCATTAATGGCGCCTTCACAGATGTGTAAGTTACCCATGTTTTGGGCACTAATACACCCCCGTACCATCACAGATGCTGGGTTTTCAACTTTGCGCCTATAACAATCCGGATGGTTCTTTTCCTCTTTGGTCCGGAGGACACGACGTCCACAGTTTCCAAAAACAATTTGAAACAGAACACTTTTCCACTTTGTATCAGTCCATATTAGATGAGCTCAGGCCCAGCGAAGCCAACAGCGTTTCTGGGTGTTGTTGATAAACGGTGTTCGCCTTGCATAGGAGAGTTTTAACTTGCACTTACAGATGTAGTGACCAACTGTAGTTACTGACAGTGGGTTTCTGAAATGTTCCTGAGCCCATGTGGTGATATCCTTTACACAATGATGTCGCTTGTTGATGCAGTACAGCCTGAGGGATTGAAGGTCACGGGCTTAGCTGCTTACGTGCAGTGATTTCTCCAGATTCTCTGAACCCTTTGATGATATTACGGACGGTAGATGGTGAAATCCCTAAATTCCTTGCAATAGCTGGTTGAGAAAGGTTTTTCTTAAACTGTTCAACAATTTGCTCACGCATTTGTTGACAAAGTCGTGACCCTCGCCCCATCCTTGTTTGTGAATGACTGAGCATTTCATGGAATCTACTTTTATACCCAATCATGGCACCCACCTGTTCCCAATTTGCCTGTTCACCTGTGGGATGTTCCAAATAAGTGTTTGATGAGCATTCCTCAACTTTATCAGTATTTATTGCCACCTTTCCCAACTTCTTTGTCACATGTTTCTGGCATCAAATTCTAAAGTTAATGATTATTTGCAAAACATTTTTGTCTTTGTAGCATATTCAACTGAATATGGGTTGAAAAGGATTTGCAAATCATTGTATTCCGTTTATATTTACATCCAACACAATTTCCCAACTCATATGGAAATGGGGTTTGTATCTACATATATATATAGATTTGTAGCTTGCTACTGCCCATCACGGTGCATGTCACATGTTACTAAATGTTACATTCTTGTGTAATTTCCACATTATTTATTTTGTTAAATTCTACAGAAGAATAGTTATTTATATTCAAAAAAGTACCTTTTTTTATTGTATGCTACATATGTGACCTTACTTTTCTCCCCTGGCACTTGGTGAAGGCGGTTGCATTCCCCTCCCCTCACTGTCTTCCCCCCGCTTGCTGTATGTTTTGTCTTGTCGATACTTTTCGGGCCGGATACCCGCCCCCTTTCGCCTCGTTGCAAGTCTCGAGTTGTATGTTGTAATATGTATATGTGCTTTGCTATGAAGTTTATTTTTCTCACTTCAGACTGGGCCCCCCAATAAGAGCCCAGTCTGAAATCAACCTTTTTTTTTTTTTTTACTCATCCTCCCCCAGGGTGTACTTTTTCCCCACCTTTTTCGGCATTAGCATTCATGTTCTGTAATCGTGTAAAATGTTTGTTTTGTCTGATCTTGAATGAAATTGTGCTGAAAATGAAATGTAGTTGGACTTGTGCAATGACAATAAAATCCATCCATCCATCCGTCCGTCACTGTAGGCTTTGTAAGGTCATGTTACCTCTAAACTAAACACAACTTGAGGCTAAATAACCTTCCCCCCCCCCCCTCTTTTTTCCCCAAATAAGAATAGCTAAGAGAACCGTTGAGAAATCGAATCATTTAGCAGAATCGAAAGCCGAATTGGAAGCGGAAAAATCTTATCAATTCCCATCTCTACTGCTAAATAGTAGATATTTACAGATACCAACACAGGAAGTAGAAGTAGTTTTTAGGAAATACATATTTGAATGTAAGAACAGACTCTTACAGCAAGAAGCAACAGGAAGTGGAAGTACTGCCACGTATTGAATATAAGACTAATATCGGAACATATATAACGCTGTGTTATCTGATCCTAGAGCACCGTACCCTTTAACAGAGGGCAGGTTCAGGGAGTCTGTATTAATTATAAAATACAGGTTGGAACGACACCATCTTGTGAGTGTGGCGGTAGACTATCTTCCTACACCAGGTGCAGATGTAGCAGAAAGTGTCATGCGTCACGGCAAAGTCGGCAAGGAAGAAAGTACCGCTAAAGAGGAGGAGGGTCTACTTGTGGCAGTTCCCCCATTAAGTCAGTTTGTTTCATTCGCCAATCTGTTTTGTTCTCCGTCCCTTTCAATTTGTTTACATTTGGCCCCTACTAGAGCGGACAGTCTATTGATTTATTGTCTCTTGCTTCCTGAGAGTGGCGTTAAGAGCGCATGCAGGGACGAATCCCCTCCCCTTTTTCCCCATCTCCGGGCTCAGAGATTGTGTCCCCTGGATGCTGGCCCCTGCGACAAGATGGTTCGGGAAGGGGGGGGGGGGCAAAGTGTCAGGAGGACCTCACATGAAAAAAAAACGGTCTACACGAAGGCCTGAGAGACGGGAGTCGTGGAACAATGTAGCTTCATGTGAATAGCAAACACCGTGGGACGTTTACCTCCCACAGGGGATGTTTTTTTCCCCACTGTATATATATATATGTATATATATATATATATATATATATATATATATATATATATATATATATATATATATATATATATATATATATATATATTATATTATATTGGAGCGGTATAGCTCGGTTGATAGAGTGGCCGTGCCAGCAACTTGAGGGTTCCAGGTTCGATCCCCGCTTCGGCCATCCAAGTCACTGCCATTGTGTCCTTGGGCAAGACACTTTACCCACCTGCTCCCAGTGCCACCCACACTGGTTTAAATGTAACTTAGATATTGGGTTTCACTTTGTAAAGCGCTTTGAGTCACTAGAGAAAAAGCGCTATATAAATATAATTCACTTCACTTCATATATATATATATATATATATATATACCGTATTTTCCGCACTATAAGGCGCACCGGATTATTAGCCGCACCTTCAATGAATTACATATTTCATAACTTTGTCCACCAATAAGCCGCCCCGGATTATAAGCCGCGCCTACGCTGCGCTAAAGGGAATGTCAAAAAAACAGTCAGATAGTTCAGTCAAACTTTAATAATATATTGAAAACCAGCGTTCTAACAACTCTGTCCCAAAATGTACGCAAATGTGCAATCACAAACATAGTAAAATTCAAAATGGTGTAGAGCAATAGCAACATAATGTTGCTCGAACGTTAATGTCACAACACACAAAATAAACATAGCGCTCACCTTCTGAAGTTATTCTTCATTCGTAAATCCTTCGAATTCTTCGTCTTCGGTGTCCGAATTGAAAAGTTGCGCAAGCGTGGGATCCAAAATGGCCGGTTCCGTCTCGTCGAAGTCATCGGAGTCAGTGTCGCTGTTGTTGTCCAGTAGTTCTGTGAATCCTGCCTTCCGGAAAGCTCGGACCACAGTTGTGACCGAAATATCTGCCCAGGCATTTACGATCCACTGGCAAATGTTGGCGTATGTCGTCCGGCGATGTCTGCCCGTCTTAGTGAAGGTGTGTTCGCCTTCGGTCATCCATTGTTCCCACGCCGTTCGCAGTCGTGATTTGAATGCCCTGTTGACACCAATATCCAGCGGTTGGAGTTCTTTGGTTAATCCACCCAGAATGACGGCGAGTGTTGTATTTGTGTGCTTCACTTGTTTTTTGACACCATCTGTGATGTGGGCGCGCATAGAGTCGTATATCAACATGGACGGAGCTGTGTGGAAAAAGCCACCCGGCCTCTTCGCGTAAACTTCCCTTAACCACTCGCTCATCTTTTCTTCATCCATCCATCCCTTCGAGTTAGCCCTTTTATGATGACGCCGGCTGGAAAGGTCTCTTTTGGCAAGGTCTTCCTTTTGAATATCACCATGGGTGGAAGTTAGCATGGCAAGCTAGAACCACAGTGAAGGATGACTTCTCATTCCCTGTGGTGCGAATATTCACCGTACGTGCTCCCGTTCCACAGTGCGGTTCACAGGAATATCAGTTGCTGTGAAATACGGTAGTAATCCGTGTGCGGATGGAGAGATTGCGTCTTTTTATGAACCGGATCCTTGTCGCTTAGTAGGAGCCATTTTGTGGTCTTTACAGATGTAAACAGGAAATGAAACGTACGGTGATATCCGCGCGTTTTTTCTTCTTCTTCCGGGGGCGGGTGGTTGCTTACAGTAGAAGAAGAAGCGCTTCCTGTTCTATGGGGGCGGGTGCTTTCCTTGGCGGTTGCTTGCGTAGAAGAAGAAGCGCTTCCTGTTCTACCGGGAAAAAAGATGGCGGCTGTTTACCGAAGTTGCGAGATCAAAACTTTATGAAAATGAATCGTAATAAAGCGCACCGGGTTATAAGGCGCACTGTCAGCTTTTGAGAAAATTTGTGGTTTTTAGGTGCGCCTTATAGTGCGGAAAATACGGTATATATATATACCAGTGACGTGCAGTCAGGGGAGGCAGGTGAGGCTTGGCCTCACGTGCCATCATGGAAAGAAAACAAATGTAAAAAGAAAACAAAATTATTAAATTGTTATATGTATCCAGTGATTGTACTAAAAAGTTATTTCCCATTTAACTTCACCAGTTTTAGATTATTTTTATTCAAAATCGCTGAATTTTTAACATTTGCCGTTCAAATACTCAGAAGAGACTTGCGGTGAGTCACCAGCCAGTTGAGGCACGTCACTGAGTTGAGCCTCACCATGGATTGCGCAATGACTCGGCTAACTGCTGGCCTGCTGTGCAGTGAGACCGTATTGCTATATGAATTATATTATACATTTCCATAGTTTAGTTAGCTGAGGTATATCATGTACAGTGTATTTTGACAACAACTATATGTGTGTAACGTATTTCTTGTGCTGAGCAATCATAAAACTGCTGCGAAGACGCACTGGCTGAGGCTCGCAGTAATCCCGCCTCCGGTGGTAGAGGGCGCTAGTGATCCCAGAGATCATTCTTGCGACTACTCGGCTGCAGAAGAAGTGACAACAAGCAGCAACAGTTAGCAGC
>NC_084560.2:24447920-24505420 GCF_033978685.3 Nerophis lumbriciformis
TAGCCGGCTTAGTGTAAACGGGGCCTGAGATAGACTTTTTTTTTTACTCATCCTCCCCCAGCATCTAGCCTTTACACACCAGCACAGAGCTCCTGCAACCAGCAGCCACTACACCGGCGCCATTTTGGAAAAAAAGACAATTTTACCATATTCATTCACAGTTGGAATTCTACAGTCAAACAAATGTTTTTAAAGTGGTCAAAATTTGGAGTCCCCCCAAATATTTTGGGAGCAAACCGTCAAAGACCCCAGCAACTCTAGAAATATTTCAGCTCTATGAGCATTTTAAGCATCAACTCCACTTGTGTTCTTTTGTGGCTGTTCTGTGTGTTTGTTTGCCAACACAGAAGTATGCCATTAAAATGTGTGACACTAAAAAACAAAATAAAAATACTACTTTACTTTTGTAATATTAATGTCTGTGAAAAAGTTTTTATTTTTGCCTTAACGTTATACAACAGTTAACATTTGTTACGAGTTGTTTCCAAAATCATTTTACACTAGAAGAAGTATGGCTTTTGTTTTAAACATATTTTAAAAATACAAATTGTTATTTGTTGCGTAATATTCTGACTACAGCATTTTTTTTAAACTTAATTTTTTTGTATTTTAAAATGTTTTTGTAATGTTCAAAATTTTCTCTAAAAATATTAATTTATTGTATTAAAATTACCATTTTTTTCCTGAAATCCTTTTTTCCTACTTTCAGCATTTTCTTGAAAAAAATGCAACTTTGCTCTTCACGTAATTTAGATTTATTTTTGTAAGAAGTATTGACTTATGTATGTGTTTATTTAATACAAGCATTACATTTGTTTTGTTACATTACAACTTTTTTTTGCTTTTTCCTTGATAATGTTTTGGCAAAAAGAAAAAAGGGGCATTGACCATAGAAATATGTGCTATGAAATACAGCAAATCATGTAAGAAGGCGGGGGGTTACGGGACCGGTACGTTTCAGAGACGGTATAGTACTGAAAAAGATTAATTAGTATCGCTGTACTATACTAACACCGGTATACCGATATACCCTAGTGTAGACATAGCCACAGTCAACATACACATATACATACTCTCCCAAAGTACAGGACATCATGCCATCTACAAACACTGCATATAGCACTGAGTCCACCTTTTGTATTCAGACTTGGAAGCAATCTCTGGTGATCCTTGAGTAGCAAAAGTTCAATAAATACTTATCTTTCCTTGAGTTGATCAGGCCATCAGCAAAGTTACCACAATGCACCTGAGAGTACATACAGGAGTCCACTGGCAAGGTCTCCCATCCACTTGTACATACATGCTCTCAAATAAACTTGTTTTCCGATCTGCACTCACCATTCTGCTTTTCATTATTACACTCACATTTCGCATGTCATAACCCTGATGCTAGTCCCATTTCCAATGGGTCTTGAGCAAGTGGCAAATATACCACAGCAAAGACGGATTTATTGTGAGGTAAAATGTACAGTAAGAATAGAAAAGCAATAGGCATAATGGGAGGCTTTCACTCAGAGAGCTTCCTTTCTCCAAACAACCTTCCTCTCTGTGCCATCAGAGCGGATCGTCATTAAATGCATCCGTGCGTCCTGAAAGAGGCTTTTAATTTGGAGTGGAGCTCAGACAAAAACGGAGGAGAGCTAAGGCGTGCTGAGTATGACTCAATGTTTATAACCTTGCTATAGACAATTTAAGAATGGCGAGCAAATGAATGATGCAGGCTTTAAAGCGCACCGGGGAAACTTATTTGCATTCATTATTTTGTTTTGTCCGTGATGCTAAAGTGATGCGTGGCCGCTTTTGTGAGATGTTTCTGAATAATCTCAACTCAAGCATCCTTATTGTCGAGGAGAATGTGCTAGAGAACTCAAGCTGGTGTTTTGTGCTTCTGAAAGAAACACACTTTTAATGGAAGAATGGGATTGTATTTTTTTTTTATTGATTTACAGGAGCTTCAAGATAGGCATCTTGAAGATGAATGTACACTTACGATAATATGCAAAGAGCATTTTTCCATAGCTGCCAGCCCCAGCCCCCCACCCCCTCCTCTGCATTTTGCCAACTGGTGCTCAAAGCTGACCAAGCATCAGCTTCCCCCGTGCTGATAAATGGGCCTTTTGAATTGATGGCAAGCTGGAGGAAAAAGAGATAATCCCAGATAATGTGGACACAGTTTTCATTTCTTGTCACCCAATTAAACTGCAATTATCCCGAGTGCAGGAGAGGAGAAAAGTGGAAAGAATGGCCAAAGAATGGGAGAGCGGGGCTCCCTGGGACACTCTCTCGCAGACACATTAGCCCAGATTCGCTCCGTCCTGATAAAAGAAAGCCCCCTTTTCTTGCACTTGGCAGTGCACAGCGAGAGGCAGACCAGCTGCAACCTGGGGCTGCGCACAAGAATGCCTGTACAACTTTGTGCCATTAAAAAAAAGATCCAAATGTAAACAGGTTGTGGCCCCGCTCAGAGTGTCTTTAACAGAGGACATAAAGGTTTGATCCGTGTCCATTTTTCATGTCATTATCATGCTAATGTCCGTGACACATTGTCGCTGGGAACAAAAGTCCATATTTTGTGAAAGCTTTGTCGTCAATGACTGGTCATGGTAAGAACCCATGGAGATAACCACACAGGGGGTTCAAAAAAGCAACACACAAGACTGCAGCACATCCAAAAGTGCTTGGGTGAAGAGTTTGATGGCATCTACCATAGGCGCCGATCTACATTTCTGCCAGTGGGTGCTCGGTGTGTGTGTATTAGTGTTGTCCCGATACCAATATTTTGGTACCGGTACAAAAAGTGTTTCAGTACTTTTCGGTAATTTTCTAAATAAAGGGGACCACAAAAAATGTCATTATTGGCTTTATTTTTAACAAAAAAATCTTACAGTACATTAAACATATGTTTCTTATTGCAATTTTGTCCTTAAATAAAATAGTGAACATACTAGACAACTTGTCTTTTATTAATAAGTAAACGAACTTAAGCTCCTAATTTAGCTGCTGATATATGCAGTAACATATTGCGTCATTTATCATTCCATTATTTTGTCAACATTATTAAGGACAAGTGGTAGAAGATTAATTATTAATTTACTTGTTCATTTACTGTTAATATCTGCTTATTTTCTGTTTCAACATGTTCTATCTATTCTACACTTCTGTTAAAATGTAATAATCACTTATTCTTCTGTTGTTTGATACTTTACATTAGTTTTGGATGATACCACAAATTTGGGTATCAATCTGATACGAAGTAGTTACAGGATCATACATTGGTCATATTCAAAGTCCGCATGTGTCCAGGGACATATTTCCTGAGTTTATAAACATAATATAAATTAAAAAAAACAAAACAAGATTTTGTGATGTTAAAAAATATCGATGTAATCATAGTAGTATCGTCTAGATACGTTATTGTACATGGTATCATTACAGTGGATGTTAGGTGTAGATCCACCAATGGCGTTTGTTTATATTGTAGCGTCCCGGAAGAGTTGGTGCTGCAGGGAATTCTGGGAGTTTGTTCTGTTGTGTTTATGTTGTGTTGCGGTGCAAATATTCTTCCAAAACGCGTTTGTCGTTGTTGTTTAGTGTGGTTTCACTATATGGCACATATTTATGACAGTGTTGGCATTGTTCATACTGCCACTCTTAGTGTGACACGTATGGCTGTTGACTAAGTATGAATTCATTCATTTGTGCGCAGTGTGTTCAAAGTCAAGATGAATGTGCCTTTAGTTTGTTATCAGGCACAATGAGAGCTTGGTTAGGCTTTGTTAATTATAGATTATATGAATAGTGATTTGTTTATTGTGTAAAACAGACTAAACTGGCTACAAAAATTAACAACAGCAAGATTGATATATCAAAAATTAATTTGAAGATTGAAAGTTGCCATCAATCCCATGTGGGTGCCCAGGCCCCGAAGCACCCACGGGATCAGCACCTATGGCATCTACAGCAGCTCTATGGCCTGGGATACAGTATGTTTTCTACACGGACGGTCACAAAAATCTTTTAAAAACCCTTCATTGGCCGATGATTGATGTGTTTGATGTATTTCAAACTAGTTTCAGAATACAAGTATAGTTCGGCGGCCTAAATTTAATACGCATGGAATTGGATAGTCTGATATAAATCTGATATAAACTGAATGTATTGTAGCAGTCTTCATTTTGACTGCAGTTTCTAACTTAGTTTTAGTCATAGTCTTTTGACGAAGTTTCAGTCTACTTTTAGTCGACTAAATTACAGTAAATTTCCTTGACTAAATTATAAAGTATAAATAATAACGCATCTTGGAAGATGTCTTAAAACCACTTTTATTAAAGTTATTGCAGGGCATCTCAAAAACTAAAATCACAACAAGACCTGCAAACCATGAATATTTTAATAACCTGATTTTAAATTAACCTTATTGTGTGTTATTTTTTCAGCTGAAATTAAGCATTGCTTTCAAATGTTGACTAATGAATGTATAACTAAAATGAAAAACTAGCTTTATTCTGTTTTGTGTGTAACTACACTGGGGGCACACAATTGGCGTCTTGGCCACTGCCCCATTTAAATACAACAACCAGTGTTATAAACATAGAACGTACACATATCTCAGATACCTGTTTTTCTTTGTGTATTCGCTTTAAAAATGACACATCTGGTCTTTTGGGTTGTCAAGTTGTGCAATTAACTGAACAGTGTGCCAATCACATCGATTAAAGTGAACTTTACAGGTATCTTGCTTATTAAATTGGCAGACAAGTTAGCCCTTGGTGTACAACAAAAGTTGTGGTAGAGTAAGCGTTTTTTCTCCGGCTATACCGTCTTTAATAGTAAGAGTAATTCAGTTCAGTATGAGTAACTTCGATATATTAACTTTGGCCTACTTACTGTAGCGTAGATGTCCGGATGGTGAGCATGCAGACAGTGCGTCTATATGTCTTCTGTTTCTTCTAGGTGTAGAAGACATATTGTATTGAGGTGTGTAACAGTACAGTAGGGACATAACGATATGATAATTTCATATCACGCTTATTGTGACCAACGGTTATCATTATTATTGTGATATTGTTTAATGTGCTCAAAAAGTACTTATAAACACACTAAAATCTTTTGACCAAGTTATGTAGACTGATGTAACAGTCTAATGCTGAAGGAGCTACTCAGGGCCTCCACATGGCCGTGCATGGGTTGAGATGGATTGGACGTTATGGATGTCAACTTGGTCAGCATTCTTCTGTCAGCTACCTCCTCAATGCTGTCTAGTGGGCAGCCTAGGATGGAGTCACCTCTCTTAATCATTGTATTATTAAGTCTGTTCCTGTCTCTAACCGTGCTGCTCCCACCTCAGCAAACAACGGCATAGAACACCGCAGAAGCCACCACGGTGTGGTGAAAGCATGCAGCTTTTAACTTATGTAATGGCTTTGGCGGCTATAAACTAACATGCAAAACAGCAACGTGCACACATAACATGCTGTGAATGACATTGATCGGCTGCGTGTGAACCGTATCACAAGTTTATGTGTGGTCTTGGAGTTGTCCGACTGTCCTTTGACGCAAATGAAAGAGAGTTATTGCTGTCAATACGACATATTTGTTTGTCTTGGTGTGACTATGGCAGAAAGTGAACAGTTTTGAGCGATAGTACTTTTGTCGCGGATGTTGTTGTGTTGGTGTGGTTACAGCCAACACCGACAGTAATCAGTTTTTCTCAATAAAAAGATTGTTGATGCAGACTGAGCTCCTCCTTAAAACGTCTCGGCTGACGTCGTCATTGTTTTATCTGCTGTGACCACTTGTTGAAAATGGTACAGGATACATTGATGTGTTTATTTTGTTCAGAGTTAAGGTTGGATTTCGGATTTGGATTTTGTGCACTGTAGGGTTGTACGGTATACCGGTATTAGTATAGTACCGCAATACTGATGAATCATTTTCGGTACTATACCGCCTCTGAAAAACAACTTTACGATAAGTAATATTGTTTGGAAAAACAATAGAATAGTAGTAAACACGACTACAGGAGTTTTATGAGATGATGTAATAACAATGTAAAGCATATACCTCTTCCAGCACACTAAAAAAACATTTTGAAATAATTTTTAGTCTGTTTTGAATGGCATCTCTCCATCTCATTAGATCCAATAATGAGCAGAGTTACTGAATTCGGACGGTTCTCTTATCAATTCTTATTTGGAAAAAAAAGATGTGGATCACATATGGAGCATAGAAGAAAAAAAGGTACTTTAAAAAAATAATAATAAAAAATATAAAATAAATATTGTTCTGTAGAATTCAGCAAAAATAAATCATGTGGAAATTACACAAGAATGTAACATTTAGTAACATGTGATATTATTATATACATGCAAAGTGAGATATGGCAAGCCTTTATTGGTTATAATTGTGGTGATTGTGGCTTGCAGTTTATGAAAACCTTGAATTGAACATCTCAGTAAATATGTAAAAAAAAAAAAAAAGAGTAAACCAAGATCATCAAAATGATAATAAAGGCTTGACATACTTCACTTTGCATGTAATGAGTTAATATCCCAAATTAGTTTCACATTTGAAGGTAATTGCTGACATGAATGGACTTGCACACGATATTAAAATTTTTGAGTTTCACCTGTATAATATAATGACAGAGAAAATGTGGTGGGAGAGTCTACTGTAGCAAATAGACCACAAACTTAGTTGCAGCTAGCGGCAGACGTGAACTGGAGCGGGAAATACCCGCCTCGAAGCCAATCAGAACCTGCTCAGTGGCCTTGTATTTAGAGTGTCTGCCCTGAAATCGGTAGGTCGTGAGTTCAAACCCCAGCCGTGTCATACCAAAGACTATAAAAATGGGACCCATTACCTCCCTGCTTGGCACTCAGCGTCTAGGGTTGGAATTGGGGGTTAAATCACAATCAAATGATTCCCGAGAGCGGCCACTGCCGCTGCTCACTGCTCCCCACACCTCCCAGGGGGTGGAACAAGGGGATGGGTCAATTGCAGAGGGTAATTTCACCACACCTAGTAAGTGTGTGACTATCAGTGGTACTTTAACTTTAACTTTTAATTTTCTCCTCATGCTCATCTAAATGAGAAGGCATTCATTTCAACTTAACAAATAATAACACTAACATGATAGGCGGTAAGTTCATACCCGTTGTATTCAGATGAAGTGCTAGCATTATTGCTGCCTGGGATGAGATCGGAGTGGTTCAAAACACAACTTTCATTTATAATTATTGCATGCTCTGTGGTCAAATATTTCAGCATGTTGCTCGTATGTCCTCCTCTTGATGAAATAGCAGCCTTATAATAATTAGAAGTAGCGCTATTGCAATCCTTTCTCGTAAAATATTAGTGTTTGTTTCGACCAAGCATTGCCATTTTGAGATCTGACGTCACTATACAGTACGCACGTTGCTTAATCACAACCATCGATAAGAAAATCGCTAGACAAAATGGCCAAGAATTCCAAGGAATGGATACATTGGGTTTTCGATTCCCATCCCTACTAGCCAATAAGGCTGAGACAGCAATGAGTAGTTGCAATGATAAAGCAGATATTCCTAGTTATACTATCTCCCACTATCAGAGTAGTAGTAGGGGAGAAGAGTGGTTGTTTTCAGGCGATGTACTGGGAGAGTTACTATTATACGGGCAGGGCAGCAACATGACCAAAGACATTGCTCATTCCTAACGTGGGTGAATGACGGACCGTCCTGGACACCCGGATCAGCCTATTCACCTGCCGGTATCTCAAATATTGCCATTGTGGCGAAATTTCTACTTGGTTTGAGGGACCACAAGATAAGGTGGGACCACGTAATTAGTCCATCTAATCGTGGCATGCGCACAAATACACCATCACGCGACATGCCATGGCAACTGGTAAAAGCAGCTTGTTATGCAGCTCAGTAAAGATCTGAGACCTTGTCTACATTAAGCCGGATAACTCATTAAACGAATAATTATTTAGCCTAAGCCCCGTTTCGACCACACTAAATCATCGTTTAAGGTTCCCCTCTTTGGATAATTTTTTACACGGGTAAGTCAGCCGTCTATTTCTTGAATCTCCGGCTTTTAGGTTTGTTGATCGTTTACAAACTGAGTTCGGACAGGAAGTGACGCCAGAATGACTGCGCCCCAAACAGGAAGTGACGTAGGAAAGAACGCGCCACAGCCAGTTTCATAATAAAGCGGTTTCGTAACTCGGAGCTAACCACTGGAAATATGGAGGCGAGTCATCCAGACATGCCCGTGTTTCCCCTTCTTCTATATGTACAGACGCTTGTGGAAATCACACATGAATACCTTAAGAGAAAGCGATTGCAGCTATTTGGGATACAACATATCTCAGACGGCAAGAGAACTTTCCAATGTCCAGGTCAGCTGTGATTCTACTTACCAAAAAACTTTGTCCATTTGTCAAAGGAGAGACAACGAGAATGCGGGCTCCCGTGGATGTGATAAAAAAGGTAGCGTGTGCTTTGTATTACCTGGCCGTCGAGGGAAGACTAACTACGGAAAAAACCGAATGCATTTGGACTGGCAAAGCAGACTGTATCAGTTATTGTCCGCCATGTATGTCGCAGACTCAGCGTCTAGGTTCAGAGTATATAAAGTCACCAAAAACAAATGGACAATTAAGGTAAAGGCAAAAGAGTGAGGAGTGTAATGACCAGATATCTAGATCGCCAGATTTATTGATATAAAATGTTCTTTATCACATTGTTTACTTTCACGTGTCCATTAAAGATTTTATTAATTTATGATGGCTCAGATGTGATTCACTACAATAGGGCCCCACAGCACACTGGATTCCAGTTAATTGAAATACCACAACACTGGAAAGTGTTCAGATAAGTTAAGTTTAATTTAAGAACTTGCACACAAAGCAACACTGGAGGTGACTATGACGTGCGCATTTTCCGCGCATGTGTACTAGGTCGCGTTGCACCGGCGGACGGAGGGGGGACAGGGTCTTAAATGACCATTGTGTGTGTGTGGACAAGGATAAGGTTAGGTGGGATTTACCCTGGATAACCAGTTGTACCTAATGTTGTGATCGGAGAATTTATAAAATGTTTATAAAGTTTATTTTCGACCGTGTCAGGGAAAAAAATAGCGGTGATGTATGTCTTTATGATTATATATTTAAGTTTACATTTTCTAAGGATAAATTCTGATACTTTTAGAGAGGGGGGTGTAGAGAAGTTCAATTGCAATCTAAATAGAGCACGTCTATAAACAGACCGGTTGCAAACAAAATTTACACTAAAGCATATCCAATACATATTATCTAGACTACAAAGCAGTGTGTTAAATGCAAATCCAAATCATCAAATGTCACCTTTAAGAATACACCACAGTTAAAAAAAACAGAGATGCTTCTTTAGTGAATTGTTTGCTTGGTTTAGGTGAACTCTCCAGTGGCAGAAAATCTAAGAGGTGAATTAATGTCTTTTGTAATTACAGTTCCGCTTAGCAATTATCACTCGGGACAATTTATGGATTAAACATATTGATTTCGCTTGACTCTTGGCAGGACGTAATTTGAGCACATAAGATACCTTCCTATGGGATGCAAACAGCCCCCACAAGGGGTGAGGGTCTATCGGGGAGGGGTGGCGACACTCTAAAGCAGGGGTGTCAAACATGCGGCCGGTGGGCTGGATCAGGCCCGCGAATAGGTGTTATGCTGAAATTGTTTAATGAATTAAACTGCTGATCTAAATGTGTCCACTGGGTATCACAATAACAATTATGTTGGGCAAGCAAACGCTTTATACCGGGGCCAAGCAAGAGGTACGCAGTAAAGAGCATATAGCTATGGTAGCGAGTGGCTGTGGCGCCTCCCCTCGAACAAATAAAACGCAAAACCTGCAGTTTTAGGTCTTCTGCTTCGAACGCATTGTTCTTTGAAACCCTCATTGCCCATAAATGTCTGTCAACAATGAGAAAAGTGAGTCTAACTCAACCATCTTCAACAGTTTCTACCTCCATGTGTGTAGTTTGTTGAGTTAGCACACGATTAATACCTGGACAGAAGTTTGTTATTTATTTTGTTCAATCCCAGATAGGCTGTGACTTCATGTTTATTGGCTTTTTTAGATACACTGAGACTAAGTCTAAGTTCATTGTGTTTTTCAAACCACACACATTTTTTTCTTTCAGAATTTGAAGTGTTTTGTCAAAAGGATTATTTGTGATTTGTACATTTTCAGAATGTGCTTGTTCTATTTTTGGCCAAAGAAAACAATCTGAAGATGTCTTTATTTTTTTATTTATCATTAGACTTAGACTTCCTTTTATTGTCATTCAAATTTGAACTTTACAGTGCAGATAAGAACGACATTTTGTTGCATTAGCTCGTTGTAGTGCAGGATAAAAGAGCAATAAGGTGAAGATATAAATAAATAGATTACTGTACAGATAAATCTATTGCACTTTTGCATATGCATCCACGTTTATGGATGTATGTTATATTGTCTTTATATTCCAGCGAGTTAATCCGTTTTTGGGGGGAATTGAGGGGATTATTATGATGCGTTCAAGAGTCTTATGGCCTGAGGGAAGAAGCTGTTACAGAACCTGGAGGTTCTGCTACGGAGGCTGCGGAACCTCCTTCTAGAGTCTAGCAGTGAAAACAGTCCTGGGTGGTGGTGGGAGGAGTCTCTACAGATTTTCTGAGCCTTGGTCAGGCAGCGGCTTTTTGCGATTCCCCAAATAGGAAGAATAGGAGTCCTGATGATCTTTTCCGCCATGCTCACCGCTCTCTGCAGAGACTTCTAGTCTGAAGCACTGCAGGCTCCAGTCCAGACAGAGATGCAGTTGGTCAGTAGGCTCTCTATAGTGCGTCTGTAGAATGTGGTGAGAATGCCAATCATGCCATGATTTTACCAGTCCGTCTCACCTGGGAATAGATTTTCCTCCATGTGGCCCCTGAGCTAAAATGAGTTTGACACCTCTGCTCTAAAGGCAGCGTCTTTAGCCAACATCTCCTGGGACTATGATGCAACATTAGCAGGGCCCTGGCCTTTTGTGTGCATATCTGTTTGGAGTGTATATTGACTTTCACCAAACAACTAAAGTGCAAACTAGTGGAGCATTTTCACTTCAGTAAATTTATTTATCTTCACGCAGCCGATTAGCGCTTTGAAGTGTGGATTTCTGAGCAGGCATGTTGCTCGCTTTGCTCGTCCTCCCCTCTGAGGCTGCTTAGATAAACTGGGGGGGAGGCAATAAACAGATTACTTTAAATTATTAGACAAACATCTCAACGCACAGGGTGCCTGCTTTGCCGATAAGTGGAAGTCATCTGTGAGGGAGGGAGCATCCCGGCTGTCGAGCAGGGACCAGAATTGGCATGGCAATGTTGCTGATGAAGGCGAGGTGGGAACACTGTCAACATTTGATCAATACACCGAGCCAGTGATTATCTCCCTTTTTTCCTCACTCACTCCTTCTGGGATTGAGTAATGGCCTGATTGGTCAAGCGATACCAGAGGAGGTAGCATAAATGTTGCCTTGTGTTCATCAAAATAATAAAAATCAACTTAGGCAGCCACATGCTCTTATCCCCCTCAAAACATGTTTGTGCTGACAGGACCCAGGCCCTTTCATCGATCACACCGTCATTCATAAACATGCACGCACCATGTCTACGCTCTAGTGTGCTGGAGGGGAAAACAGCATTTGCACCTGGGGAAGCCATATTTCCTTCCTCCAATGCACTGTAAACAGAGCTCACCTCAGTATGATGTGGTATTCAGCTACAACAATGAGCCAACAGTGCACTAGCGTGGGGTTTGGTGGTAGCGGGAGTGTATAATGCAGCCCGGAAGAGTTAGGGCTGCATGGGATTCTGGGTATTTGTTTTGTTGTGTTTATGTTGTGTTACTGTGCGGATGTTCTCCCGAAATGTGTTTGTCATTCTTGTTTGGTGTGGATTGACAGTGTGGTGCATACTAAAGTTATTTAGACGAGCACCGTCAGTGTAACCTGTATCGCTGTTGGCCAAGTATGCATGGCATTTACGTCTGTGTGCGTGCTGAAGTCGCACATATTTTGTGATCGGGCCGACACGTTGTTGGAAGGGATGAAAAGCAGACGTGACGACAGCTCGTGGAGGACGATAAACGCAGTGCCTTTAAAACACGCCTCCAAGACTGTGGAATACGAGATATAATGACTGATGAACAACTTCGTTCGATAATGAGGGTTGCTTCAGCTCAAAGCCTGAGCCCCGACATTAATGAACTAGCATTCAAGAAAAGATGGCAGGTATCTGGCTTGGGCACATCAGATTAGATCAGTGTGTTGCAAACTGAGCAGTTTAAAGTCCTGAATGGTTGGTTTATTCATCATTTTATTTTCAAATATATTAGACTGTGGAAAAAGTTAATGTTGATATTTACCTCAGAAGGCTGCAATTAGAAAAGAGGCGTTCAATTTTGATTTAAATTGTATTTAATATGCCATTGATAGTTTTTAATTATTATTATTATTATTTGAAACTCGATTTTGCATGTCACTATAAAGTTATATAAGCCTTGCTTGTTCAATATTTAATGCAAAACTTGTTTGGGTCCCTATTAAAAGGTTCATTTGTTCAACCTTAGCCCGCGGCTTTGTTCAGTTTTAAATTTTGGCCCACTCTGTATTTGAGTTTGACACCCCTGTTGTAGGAGGTCCTAAACTCACCGGAACTCAGTGTAAACAAACATGACTTGGGTCGTGCGGGATTTCATTACTCCTTCAGTGGAAAACATTCCATATGCCAGTCGCACCAAATGCCCTGCAAAAACTCAGTGAAGAAGGCAAAGAAAAAAAACAGGCTTCCACACATCAAACCTCATTAACCACCCCGAAAACCCATGAGAAGGCTGCGCCTACAAAAGGAGCTGCCCAATGCCAGCCGCAAAAAAAAACCTGTTGGCCGGTTCCACCACCGCTGCATGTCCGAAAAAAGCAAAAAGGCGTGTGACATGATTCTAGGGCCAAAGAGATCTGCAAGTTCCTCATCAAAATTAAATGATGGCGTTGGACAGAGATAGGAAACAGAGCCCAGCGTTCTGAACGACTCGGCGCTCAGGTGGACTTGGCAGGAGAAACGCGCATCCCTCTCTCCTTCATTCGAGTTCCACAGCCAACACAACGTGTATGTACAAGCAGGCTGTGCTGTCAATCATGGACGCCAAGACGTGACAGAAAAGTACTCAGATCAGCCCAGAGACAAAACAATAGAGCGTAAGGCACTAGGCCTGCTCTGTGACCTAGTGGTTCAGGTGTCCGCCCTGAGATCGGTAGGTTGTGAGTTCAAACCCCGGCCAAGTCATACCAAAGACTACAAAAAATAGGACCCATTGACTCCCTGCTTGGCACTCATCATCAAGCGTTGGAATTGGGGATTAAATCACCAAAAATTATTCCTGCCCACTGCTCCCCTCACCTCCCAGGGGGTGAGCAAGGGTGATGGGTCAAATGCAGAGAATAATTTCGCCACAGCTAGTGTGTGTGTGACAATCATTGGTACTAGACTATTACTAGATAATCATCATACACTTGGCAGCTGCGATATCAGAAACGCAGATGACCCAGAGCACCGTCATCGTTGACGACACCGGACCCCGTCAGCCAGCAGACGACTCGAAGTCACGGTTTGTATTTCATAGCTGCCACTGTTTATATGACATGATCGCCACACTCCTGTCTCTTTGTCTTATCCCCCTCTTGTCCCCACAATTTACCCCTCTGTCCTCCTTTTTCTCCTTCTTTCTATCCCCTTTTTCTCCGGTCCGGTTGTGCCAAACATTATTATAAATCCATTTAATAAAGTCAAATACAAGTAAGACAACAGGAGAATTATCCCACGCTTCTTTTTTGTAAAGTAAATCTGTACAGCACTGTGGAGGTTTCCCTCTTGGGGGGGGGGGGTTTCCTGATGCCGACAGATCTTCTTGAGCCCGTGGTACAGGCTTAAGCAAGTTTTTATTTTCATCCACGCATGGAAGGATTGCTTTCCAGCAATATGTGTTAGGGCTTTTCAGTCCCGCGTGTCTCTGTTCGTGTGTGTTTTTTCTGTCTCCAACTCCAACAACGTGTCTCTGCACGGCTGCTGCTAATAAAGGCGACAGGTGATTAGATAACAAGCCCCAGCTGGGCAATCTACTCACCTGCCGCTGCTTCGAGGTCGGTCCCTACACACCCCACTCCGCGGCAGGCCCGCAGGCCACGCCCCCCTCCACAAGCATATATGGGCATCTACATCAACAATATGATTTGCCTGAATGGCTGGACAGGACAAAAAAAAATTAAATAACAATAATAATAATCTCTTGAGGGACGCTGGTTGATGTGTTCAGTTTTCAAAATAGAAAAACTGATCCTAGGTAGAATTTTCACCATCTCATTACTTTTATGAACTGCTATGCAAAACTTTTAAGTATAATTTCTTAACTATAAAGACACTGAGTAAAGCACAGTCCAGGTTTTGTCTTTACTGATATCCTCTGCATTTAACAAATCCCCTTATTCAACCCCCTGGGACGTAAGGGGAGCAGGGAGCAGCAGCATTGGCCGCGCTCGGGAATCATTTTGATGATTTAACCCCCAATTCCAACCCTTGATGCGAAGTGCCAAGCAGGGAGGCAATGGATCTCATTTTTATAGTAAATGGGTTATACTTGTATAGCGCTTTTCTACCTTCAAGGTACTCAAAGCACTTTGACACTATATCCACATTTACCCATTCATCTACACTTTTACACACTGATGGCGGCAGCTGCCATGCGAGGCCCTAACCACGACCCATCAAGAGCAAGGGTGAAGTGTCTTGCTCAAGGACACAACAGACGTGACGAGGTCGGTAGTAGGTGGGGATCGAACCAGGAACTCTCATGTTGCTGGCACGGCCACTCTCCCAACCTCGCCATGACGTCCCCAGTCTAGTCTAGTCTTTGGTATGACTCGGTCGGGGTTTGAACTCACGACCTACCGATCTCAGGGCGGCCACTGAGCAGAACAAGGTAAAGCTTGTGTTCACAATGTACAGTGAAAGCGAATTGATCCCTTTGCACTGTTCACTCGATTAAGACATGAGATAAGTTAACTTCCAAAATTAGCTTTAACTTGTTTCAGGCTTTGAAAACGTGTCATAAAAAAGATTGTTAATGCCAAAGAAGAAGCAAAAAACACCCAAGTGTAGTCCTTTCATGGTGTCTCAAATGATGTGCACTAAACTCTCAAGATGTACGTCATACTTTTCCGAATTGTGCTTCCTGTAGGACGTTTAAATATGGAGGTGCATACAATTATAACAAAATCAAGACAAAATAGCACTAAAGCAAATGTATATACAGTAATCCAGTGTGGGGATGGGCGATATGATATGGCCGAGAGTTGGTGGGCGGCCGTTGGTGGAGTCGGCTCTCTTGGTTGCTTTGTTGGGTCTGCTCCTGTCTCTGGACATCCTCACCCCACCCCAGCAGACGATGGCGAGGAACATCGCAGAGGCCACCAAAGTGTATATGTTTTTTTTTGTTTTGTTGTTGTTTTACTTTTGTGGCTGTGTGTAGAAGTGGCTGGTTGCATCAGCTCTGCTCTTTTAATGTCTATAATGTCCTTTGATGTTTCCCTCTTACACACATGTTTATGTGTGCTATGGCTATGAGTTTTTTTCCCCTTGGCCTCAGTCTGGACCTCCTCTCCAGGGGCCCAGGCTTAGACTGAATTTTTTTTTTCTTTCTCCCCCACGTCCCCAGCATTTACCTGTTTCTCACCTTTTTTTTTGTAAGGGGCGCCGGAAGTTGGCAGACCCGTCAGCAATCCTGTTCTGTCTCCCTGTAATGTTTGTCTGCTCTTGAATGGGATTTTGCTGAAAATGTTCCCCTCGGGGATAACTAAAGTATTTCTGATTCTGATATTGCCTAAAATCTATATTGTGAATAACGATACATTGTGGCGGACATAAGGACTCAGGTCTCACACCCAATAGGCCTGAGGATAGTCGATACTCCCAAACACTCGCATACATCGAACGTATAGAAATACTTAGGGTTTTATAAGAAAGTCGGTAAGAATGATAAGACACATGCAATATGTATTAGAATGCCGTGCTGCTCTCAAATACGTGAGTGGCACAACAAAAATGAAGAGACGTATTGTTGCTTGCAGAAAATTTCTGCCAATAGTATTTTTATATTTCTACTTTTTTCAAAAACTTATATTTTTGTTATTTATTTCTTGTGGCGAAGTTGGTAGAGTGGCCGTGCCAGCAATCGGAGGGTTGCTGGTTACTGGGGTTCAATCCCCACCTTCTACCATCCTAGTCACGTCCGTTGTGTCCTTGGGCAAGACACTTCACCCCTTGCTCCTGATGGCTGCTGGTTAGCGCCTTGCATGGCAGCTCCCGCCATCAGTGTGTGAATGTGTGTGTGAATGGGTGAATGTGGAAATACTGTCAAAGCGCTTTGAGTACCTTGAAGGTAGAAAAGCGCTATACAAGTATAACCCATTTATCATTTATTTATACAAAAAAATAACAGTTATTTACACTCAGTACTTGGTCAACTAACATAAATTTATGCTAATATCAGTATAATAGTAGTCATGATTGTTTGCACTGAGCATGCATATTGCTCATACTGGAGTGGAGAGTGCCCTCTACAATTGTAAAGTAACGTTTTGTCAAAACAAAATGGGTTAACATAATAAGCAGAGAGGAGGGCTTAATAATAAAATGTAATTTCATTTTCAAATAGTGAATTGTAATTTTTTTATAATAATAATAATGGATTAGATTTATATAGCGCTTTTCTAGAAACGCAAAGCGCTTCACAGAGAAGTGAGAAATCATCATTCATTCACACCTAGTGGTGGTAAGCTACTTTCATAGCCACAGCTGCCCTGGGGTAGACTGACGGAAGCGTAGCTGGCAGTTTGCGCCTACGACCCCTCCGACCACCACCTATCATTCATCATTCATTCACCAGTGTGAGCGGCACTGGGGGCAAGGGGTGAAGTGTCCTGCCCAAGGACACAACGGCAGCGAATAGGATGTCAAGAGGCGGAGAGCGAACCTGCAACCCTCAGGTTTCTGGCACGGCCGCTCTACCCACTACGCCATGCTGCCCCAATAATAATAATAATAATAATAGGCTCATTGGTTTGCTCCACACAAAAAAAGCAATTTGAAATGCAACCTTCAAGTTCAAGCAGATAGTAAGGCAGAGTTAAGCTTCTGAGGCAAGAGACTGGATGTAGACTTAAACATTTCTGAATCGAATGGTACTGCATAACAAAACAACTAATCGAACTGAACCCCTTGATAAAGTCTATGTTATATCGTTATGAAGTCATTTTGAATCGCATCATATCGAGAATAGGAGTGAATCGTATCGAGAATAGGAGTGAATCGTATCGAGAATAGGAGTGAATCGCATTGCATTGTATCGGCAAGAGGCTTTATTGTATCGTATCGGTGATCATGTATCGAGATGCGTATCCAATCGGCTCCTAGTGTGAAGAAGTCCATTCCTACTACCCTGGAGTCAGGGTTATATTTCTCCTCCGAGTTTTATTAAATGACACCCTCCACATTCGTCCTATACACATGGTCTCATGAATATGATTTGATCATATTTAACTAGATAAATACTTTAAAATGTAATATCGGAAATTATCGGCATCGGTTTCAAAAAGTAAAATTTATGACTTTAAAACGCCGCTGTACGGAGTGGTACACGGACGTAGGGAGAAGTACAGAGCAGTTGCGTCTCCCAGTCATACTTGCCGACCCTCCCGATTTTCCCGGGAGACTGCCGAATTTCAGTGCCCCTCCCGAACATCTCCCGGGGCAACCATTCTCCCGATTTCCACCCAGACAACAATATTGGGGGCGTGCCTTAACGGCACTGCCTTTGCGTGCCGGCCCAGTCACATAATATCTACGGCTTTTCACACACACAAGTGAATGCAATGCGTACTTGGTCAACAGCCATACAGGTCACACTGAGGGTGGCCGTATAAACAACTTTAACACTGTTACAAATATGCGCCACACTGTGAACCCACACCAAACAAGAATGACAAACACATTTCGGGAGAACATCCGCACCGTAACACAACATAAACACAACAGTGCAAATACCCAGAACCCCTTGCAGCACTAATTCTTCCGGGACGCTACAATATACACCCCCCGCTGCCTCCTACCCCCCAATCTCAACCCCCCCCAACCTCCTCATGCTCTCTCAGGGAGAACATGTCCCAAATTTCAAGCTGCTGTTTTGAGGCATGTTAAAAAAAATAATGCACTTTGTGACTTCAATAATAAATATGGGAGTGCCATGTTGGCATTTTTTTCCATAACTTGAGTTGATTTATTTTGGAAAACCTTGTTACATTGTTTAATGCATCCAGCGAGGCATCACAACAAAATTAGGCATAATAATGTGTTAATTCCATGACTGTATATATCTGTATCGGTTGATATCGTAATCGGTAATTAAGAGTTGGACAATATCGGAATATCAGATATCGGCAAAAAAGCCATTATTAGACATCTCTATAATTAACTTTTCACTCTTCCTCTCTGCAGACATGAGCATTCTCTGTCCCTATTAGCAGCTCTTAAAGCCTTCTCACCTTTTGTCCACTCAACACAAAAACCCACACAACCTCAGTCTCTTCCCTCCATGATTCACAAGCATGCGGGGGAAAAAAAAAACAAAAAAAAACTTGTGGCGAAGGTCAAAGGTGACTAATATGCTGGAAACGCCATCCCTCGGCAACGTTTACAGGAGCACCTTTGATGCGGCGCATGCAAACACGAGGCAAACAAGCCCGCACATTCCCGCTGAAGGACGGCGCACTGTGAAAGCCAAATCGCTACGCAGCGCTGCCACAGGTTCAAGGAGATTGGATCGTGTTTTGTTTGCGGCGCTGCCTCGATTCATACCCTGCATAAAGGGAGAGAACGGCCTTTGTGGGGTTGCAGGAACCTCGGCGTGAGAGCGGGGGTAAGAAAAAGCCTTAGTGCATCACTTTTCTCTGATCCCCAACTGGAACTATACACGTATCAGGGGGATGCGTGCCACAAGCGAGTCTTTTCTTCCACAGGGTCCCTGTGATGAGTTAGCAAGACCTGCAGTGATAAAAGCTGATAGGAAGGGTCGCTATCAGGTGGCAGTGTGGGTAATTACAACTCTCTATTTGGGGCTTTGCAGCGATGCCTCTGCGATAAGGGGTGCATATAATGAGAAAGAAAGGGCCCGGTGATAATGTATCTGCTAAATGGTTCAAAATAGTCTATCCGGGGGGGGGGGGGCACAGCCTGCACGGAGGTGCATCTTATGAACCAAGGATATGTGGAGGCTAAACATCTAGCCTGAAGGCCTCAGCCATAATCTTAGATCAAAAATCTGACTGTGCACCAATAACATCAGGATGAGCCCCCCTCCCCCCAAACAATTCAGGGCATTTGCTACTATTTCGTTTGCCCCCGAGGCACAGTGGAGATATTCAAGCAAGGTGAGATTACATTTAATACTATGACAAGCGCCGGTTTAAAGACGAAGGTCTTATCAAGCTCCCGAGCAGCGCACCCTCTGTATAGCCATTCTCCTTTCAAAATGTGCTTTGAAAGTTTGTTGTACGCGTCGGCTCAAGTCCTCCAAGACTGAAATGACTATCAATCCTCTTTTCTCCCTCTTTAGCGTCACATCACAAGCACTGACACAAACACTCCGCTCAGTCCTTAGGGCCATTTCCAGCATCATCCGGCATGGTTGCAGCTTTGTGATTCTCACACACACACACACACACACACACACACACATACACACACACACACACACACACACACACACACACACACGCACACTCAGGATCATGACCACCATCAATAGTATGTGCACTAATGTGATTAAGTTAATACTGCGGTCTATGAGAGGATTATTTCTCAATTCCTCCTGATATGCGTAATATTTAGGTGGTGGTTGAGTAAATATTTTGGTTCTCCACCAAAATAATTCCCACGTAGACAAAGACACGAAAGTCTGCCCCGAGGTGCAATAAAGACTGTATAATTAGAATGATTAAAGAGCTGCACAACTAATTTGGCAGCCGTTGAATGAGTTGCAAGAACACAGCCTTCAAAATAGGTCACATCTTTAAACCACGAGCAAATGCTAACTTTATTCACTTGAATTATGCACGTGTGACTCATTTGAGGTGATGCCGAAGTCGACATTGTCTCCTTACCAAGCCGATCATTATGTTGCCCGGCGCTTAAGCATGCTTTCTGTGCATTGTGAGAGGTGTAAAGAAAACCTCATTTAGACAAAATGCCTTCTGATCTAAATGGAGGCATCTTTAAATAGCAATCCATTGGATCTTTTACACATTTAAACTGTTCGTCATTAGCACTTTATCAAAGGCTCACTTAAGATAAGATTCTGCCGCTAATAGGATGTACTGGTGACTAATTGACTGTCAATACCAATCACATCATGTACAGGGCCGCCTTTGTCCTACATGTATGCCTTATATTTCAAGTGTTTTCATTTTGTTTCCTCTTTTCAAAAGACATGCTTTATTTATGGCACTATAATCTTGCTGATACAATTTATCCCTGTATATCCGTTAATTATAAAACTGGCCCAAATGTTGGTTGAAACAATGCGCGCACATATTTATAATTACTTTTCACAGCTTCTTATTCTATTAGACAGAAAATTAATCAGTTCAGATATCTTCATCAAAAAATCAGGAGCATAAATCGTTAAGATTTAAAGAAGCCAACCGCTGCACACTAAAAAAATGTTGGGTTAAAAAAATAACCCAATTTTAACCCAACTGCTGGTTCAGAAAAAGGACAAACCCATTATTTGAGTTATTTTAACTCAACAATTTGGGTTAATTTTTTCAACCCAACTTTTGCGTGGAATTATTTAACCAAAAAGTTGAGTTATGATAACTTAATGTTGGGTTATTCCCAACCAAACTATTGGGTCGAATGATCCAACCCAAAAGTTGAGCTATGCTAACTCAATGTTGGGTTATTCCAAACCCAACTATTGGGTTGCGCAATTTAGCGCTCCTTGACCCAATAGTTGGTTAAAAATGATACATTTTACTGCTCGTTTGTCCTACTCCTTCCCAACTACTGATCAAAATTATTTTTATTCCATTAAAATATACTCAAAAGCAAGATACGAGTGACGTTTTCTTTCACAAGAATTGCCATGTATGGTCATAGTTGTCACGGCGGGGTCGCATTTTACTGTGTGAACGTTCTCCCAGGATGCAGACAGGACTCCGGAGGCAAAGTGCAGGTAAGGAAATGATTTATTGTCCATAAATCGTGCGGGATTCAAACAAAAGAGCACCAGCGTGCCAATAGCTAACGGAATAGCGAACAAGAAAAGCTTAGCATGTAAACAGGCAAACAAAAAGGCGAAGCTTAGCTCAGGAATCAAATTAGTAGCCGTCATAACTGTTGCGTGGAAGCAAATAAGAACGCCAGACTGAGTGTGGCGAAATATAAGTAGCTCTCTGATTAGTGCCCAGTAGCAGGTGAGCGTCACGAACAGTAACCAGAGGCAGGTGAAAACAATCTGCAGTCATAGCAACTAAAACACAAACCCAGGGGTGTTCAAAACAGGAACTGAGGGAGTCAAAAACTAAACAAACACAATCCGGGAAGTAGTTCTAGTAGTTCTATACAGCATGCTCAAATATTTTCATGTACATAAGATGTGTGATTGTAAATAATGTTAATGAGATTCATTCTTAATAAAATTCCCTTTAAGAAAAAAGTACCTTTTTAATAAAAAAAGCGCTTTACCCAAAAATGCGTTACTCATTGAAAAACAACCCAAAAATGTTTCATAGTTCTGAAAACCCAGAAATTGAGTTAAAAGAATACCCTTGTAACCCAAAAAATTGATAGCTCTTCATAAAAATAACTCCAAAATTTAACCCAACACTTGCAACTCATAAATTGGGTTATTGAAATAACCCAGCATTTTTTTGTGTGTGGGAAGCTGATGGAGGAAAGTGCAAACTGTCGAAGGAAGACAAAGTCAAATTCGGTGACCACAGATGACGCGCTAGCTGTCCAAAGTCAGGACCCGGGGTGAACCACTCATCTGTGCATCAGTTGGGGACGTCTCTGCGCTGCTGACTTGTGTCCACTCAACATGATCCCCTGCTGGCCCCACTATGGACTGGACTCTCACTATTATGTTAAATCCACTATGGACTGGACTCTCACAATATTATGCTAGATCCACTCGACGTCCATTGCACCGGTCGCCCAGGGGCGGGGGGAGGGGGGGTCCCCACATCTGCGGTCCCCTCCAAGGTTTCTCATTGTCCCATTGGGTTGAGTTTTTCCTTGTCCTGATGTGGGATCTGAGCCGAGGATGTCGTTGTGGCTTGTGCAGCCCTTTGAGACACTTGTGATTTAGGGCTGTATAAGTAAACATTGATTGATTGATTGATTGATTGATTGATTGAAATGCAGGCAGCATAAGAGGGAAGATGAAGGCAAAGATTCAAAGCAGGTAAAAGGTGCTGCAGGTTGACAGGAAAATACAAGCGCCAAACATGGAGGATGAAGGCAGCCAAATTAGTAAACAGAATGCAGATGCAGGCAGTTTAGGGGGGAACATGTAGCCAACGTAAGGTGAGACATGGAGGCAAGAGGACGGTTTAAGCAGCTACAGAAGGAAGGTGATTTAGAAGATATAGTGATGTTTATGCAGGAGGCAATTGAAGGCAGGTAAAGTAAAAAGATGGAAGACAGAAGGAAGGTGCCAAGATAATGATGTTGAATGTAGGCAGACTTTGTTTCCCGTACATTTATTTGCTTGTGACGTTCTGCCACATGTAGGAATGTATATTGTTAAGATGTTATCAACACGATACCCTTGTCGATATTTCTTATCAACACCGGTATTTATCAGTACTCTCATCTCTACCACATGTAATTTGTGTAAATAAAGATGTGGAGAAAATGCATTTTAATTAGCACAAGAGGTTGAACACTAACATGATGTACTGTAACAACTCAGGTCAGGAAAGTATTTTATCAAAAGCTGTACATAACAATACAAAAATAAGAAATCTCAAGGTTTATCTCACGCCAACAACACAAACACATCAGCTTTAGTGTTAGCTTCTTAGCATTAGCATTTTGTCCACTCGGGTTGAGGCTAATAACTACACAAATGGAGTGTCACTGGCTACTTTTACAACATGTAAGAAAGTAAATAGTTGATATTTGATGTTATTTACCTTTGTGCTGCCTCTTATATTTCACATTTATCCAACAAAGTCAGAGTAGTAAGCAGCTGAGGTCCCCGCTTCAAGTCCAGCTTCATACTCCTCTGTAAATAAGTTTAAAAGAGTCCGTCCACTTCTTGTAGCTTTGTGTATTGAAATAAAGTTTTTAAAAATAATAAACTACAATAAACTGCATATAGTTTAAATACTACGGCTGAGTAAACCTCTACAATACCTCTACCATAACTACTGTAACTTATTGTGCAACTAATTGTCTTGTAATTAATGTACATCAGAGCTATTCAAATTGTTGTGTTTTTGTGTATTTAGTATATTAGATACTGTGATACTGTGTACTAGTGTTTGGATCCCACTATACGCAATATCTGAAGAGCATGGAAAAAAGCATTTTACTGTGATGTACTCTGCATGTGACGAATAAAACTTGAAACTTGAAAACTCTGCATGATAGTTCCACTGATCAGGTTCTTTAGCACAAGGATGACCCACAAAAGTTCCTGCATGTCGAAAGCTCCTTTCGTTCTTCTTTCTCTCCGTCAAGTTTGTTGTAATTGAAATACACAGGAAATAAACAAGTCGCTGCGTATATTCCAATGGCAGTCGTGTGCTTGAAAGATAAGTTTTAGGAACGCCCCCAAATGTGTTCAACCAATTAGCGTTCGACAGCGCAGCCTGTCCCCGAAAAAGTTTCTGGTCGCTTGGAAAAGTCCCACCTAGCTGGGAGGAACTCCGAATGGTTCCGAAAGAAGTATATCCACCCGGGTATTTTTTGGTGGAAACACAGGGGGAACATATTTAACCAAGCAAGTGGAGAAGTGTGCCTCGTGGTTAGAGTGTCCGCCCTGAGACTGGGATGTCGTGAGTTCAAACCCCGGCCGAGTCATACCAAAGACTACAAAAATGGGACCCATTACCTCCCTGCTTGGCACTCAGCATCAAGGGTTGGAATTGGGGGTTTCACACACACATTCACACACTGATGGCAGGAGCTGCCATGCAAGGCAGCAACCACGACGCATCAGGAGCAAGCGTGAAGTGTCTTGCTCAAGGACACAACGGACGTGACTAGGTTGGTATAAGCTGGGGATCGAACCAGGAACCCTCAGGTTGCTGGCACGGCCACTCTCCAAACGGCACCACGCCGCCCCATTTAAACATATTAAACAAACAACGTTAAACCAACATATCTGCTGTTGATCTCCAAGGTAAATACCATACAATAAGACATTACTTCATAAAACTACTGTCGATAAATGTTTGTTTTTATTTGCAAAAAGCATGTTACATGTTAAAATTGTGTTGTTTTGGGGGAAAATAACAGATTAAATAGATTTTAATTATCTTAAATTGTTAGGGTTGAATTGAAATTTGAGTGTTATCATTTACGAGCTTGGGCACATAGAACCAATTGACCTCACAAGTTGAGTGTTTAATGGGTTATACGTGTAAAACCCATACTGCCATGCAAGGCCCTAACCACGACCCATTATGAGAAAGGGTGAAGTGTCTTGCTCAAGGACACAATGGATTTGAATAGGATGGGAGAAGGCAGGGATTGAACCAGGAACCCTCAGGTTGCTGGCACGGCCACTCTCTACCAACCAAGCCACCCCATCCCGTGCATTGTGCAGACACAGACAAAAGTCAATGAAAAGCCTCAAGTTAAAGTTTTTTTCATTTCTAATTTAAAATAACTGTTAACCTATCATCCATCCATCCATCCATACATTTTCTACCGCTTGTCCCTCTTTGGGTTGCGGGGGGTGATCAGCAGTGTTGGGACTAACTCGTTACTGTAACACCGTTAGTTTCGGCGGTAAGTAGTAATCTAACGCGTTATTTTTTATATTCAGTAACTCTGTTACCGTTACTACATGATGCGTTACTGCGTTATTTTACGTTATTTTTTATGTAGTATCGGCTAGAAACAGAAGATCTGAGTGTGTTTTATTGGAGCGCTGCGGTGTCGTCCTTCTGTGTCACAAGGAAAAGAAAAGGCGTGCTTTGTGTGGGTGGGGGTGGGGGCGGGGCTCCCAGACCGTAGTTGAGGGGCGCAGGGGAAATGTTCCTCCAGGGCCTATGTACTTCGGGGCTAACAACCTTCACTTTGCCCATAAGTGGGTCTTTACAGCTGAGGGTGAATGACGAGGCCGACGGTTTGTTGCAACTTTGTGACTTTATTGCACGCAGCCATCCACCAAGCTAGAGCACCTGCACGCACTCACTGTCGCCGTTCCCTCACCTCTCTCGCCCACTCACTCACGTCACTCACCTCACATGCTGTCATATCTTAAAGAGCCACGCATTCACACACATACGCTACTCTCATAACAACTAACAAGACATCATGGCGAAGCCAGAAGTCGAGTTTCTTAACATGGAGACATTCTCAATACTTTTCTTTTGTCGAGCACAAAGAAAATAACATTTTAGTTAAATGTAAGTTGTGTCTTGGATCAAAGATCCTATCTACTTAAAGTTAAAGTTAAAGAACCATTATGTTGCAGCTATTTAAAATAGTTTTGTCAATTTGTTCTGGTTTGAAATAAATTGGCCCTTTGAAACATATCTTTGTCTTTGTGTGTTGTATGTAGACCACATTGCTTTTTGAGTTCATTGATGCAAATGCATGTCAAGTTGATGAACAGATTGTATTATTCTCCAGTGCAATAACAGTACTGAAATGAAGACTAAACGGGCATTAATGGGAGCCTTAAAAAAAAAGAGAAAAAAAAAAAAGAAGTAACTAAATAGCTACTTTTCACTGTAACACATTACTTTTTGGTGTAAGTAACTGAGCTAGTAACTGAGTTCCTTTGGAAATAAAGTAACTAGTAATGGTAAATAGTTACTGGTTTTCAGTAACTAACCCAACACTGGTGATCAGTCAAGCTAAATTACAACATTTAGGCAGGGCTTAATACAGTGGCGGGCCGTGCGTTTCCCACCTAGGCCTTCAGTGATGTCCAACTTAAATTATTACCTCTCAAAATACCATCATTTATGTCACCACATGACCATTGCTAGAGAAATACTATACAAGAACACATTTACGCACTACTGGGCATTGAATCACCTGAACAGTGTATAAAACGGGTTATCTTCTGGCGCATTTAAAAATCAATAAACCCGCAACAGCAATTAAACATATCTTATGTGGTACAGTCAAAATTAAAATGGCAAAAAACATATTAAACGTGAAAAAATTAAGGAATACAATATTTGAACTCACAATTTGTAGAACCCATTCGACAGTGGTACCGCTCATCGTTGGTTGATTCGATGGGATTTGGCGGGTATTTCTCCATTTCATCGCCGGGACAGCTGAGCTAGAATGCACAGAAAGTTATATGTTACAAGAGACACCTGCAAGTTACTCTATCAATATTCCATCTTCAAAAGTCATTCTTGAGGAGCCTGCAATAATCTCATTTAACTGTCATGCAGAATGTAGAGGGAAGAGGTAGCAGGAAGATGCAAGCTCAAGGATAGATGTGAAGACAGGAAAAGAAAACACTAAGGAGACAAATAACAATCCCTAACTTTATACAGTCGTGGTCAAAGGTTTACAAACACTTGTAAAGAACATAATGTCATGGCTGTCTTGAGCTTCCAAAAATTTCTACAACTCTTTTTTTTTTTTTTGTGATAGAGTGATTGGAGCACATACTTGTTGGTCACAAAAAACATTCATGAAGTTTGGTTCTTTTATGAATTTATTATGGGTCTACTGAAAATGTGACCAAATCTGCTGGGTCAAAAGTATACATACAGCAATGTTAATATTTGGTTACATGTCCCTTGGCAATAAGGCACTTTTGGTAGCCATCCACAAGCTTCTGGCAAGCTCCTGGTTGAATTTTTGACCCCTCCTCTTGACAAAATTGGTGCAGTTCAGCTAAATGTGTTGGTCTTTCCTCCAGAAGGTCTTATCTTTGTCCATGTGATGTCAGGTGAAACTACAATTTAGCTGTTTGGCCACAATACCCAGCAATATGTTTGGAGGAGAAAAGGTGAGGCCTTTAATCCCAGGAACACCATACCTACCCTCAAGCATGGTGGTAGTATTAATATGCTCTGGACCTGTTTTGCTGCCAATGGAACTGGTGCTTTACAGAGAGCAAATGGGACAATGAAAAAGGAGTATTACCTCCAAATTCTTCAGGACAACCTAAAATCATCAGCCCGGAGGTTGAGTCTTGGTCGCAGTTGGGTGTTCCAACAGGAAAATGACCCCAAACACACGTCAAAAGTGCTAAAGGAATGGCTAAATCAGGCTACAATTAAGGTTTTAGAATGGCCTTCTCAAAGTCCTGACTTAAACGTGTGGACAATGCTGAAGAAACAAGTCCATGTCAAAAAATCAACAAATTTAGCTGAACATGCACCAATGTTGTCAAGAGGAGTGGTCAAAAATTCAACCAGAAGCTTGCCAGAAGCTTGTGGATGGCTACCAAAAGCGCCTTATTGCAGTGAAACTTGCCAAGGGACATGTAACCAAATATTAACATTGCTGTATGTATACTTTTGACCCAGCAGATTTAGTCACATTTTCAGTAGACCCATAATAAATTCATAAAAGAACCAAACTTCATGAATGTTTTTTGTGACCAACAAGTATGTGCTCCAATCACTCTATCACAAAAAAATAAGAGTTGTAGAAATGATTAGAAACTCAAGACAGCCATGACATTATGTTCTTTATGAGTGTATAAACATTTGACCACGACTGTATATACGCCAAATAAATGACTGTTTCAGCATAATATTAAATTGCAATTAATAGTGTGTTATTATTCCGATGCAACCGGTCCTCCCTGCAGTATTAGTGACTGGTTGAGCAGAATGAATGATTTTTGGTGCTATCATTAAGATCATTGCACCCGCAGGGGCTGCTCAATTGCAGCGTGATAACTGCTTCACCACTTTTTCCCCCCTAGAGTCCAACGTGTGATCTCTCAGGGTATAGAGGACAGTGTCCCCATGGGCGTGTTGTTGCTGTCTGCCTTCTATATTTGCATGCTATTTATTTCTTATTCAAGCCTTATCGTGGTCTGTGTGCTCTGAGGTGGCAGCGCTGTCATATAGGCTTCCGTCTCAGACGCTGCATGGGTCCCATGCAGGCAGGCTTTATCTGCAGGTAATTCTCCCAGCGCTCACTAACTCATCTTGAATTATTTAAGTGCTATTTCCGGGCGAACAACAAGGCCGTTTGGAAGGATGGGGAGGACGCAGGTGAGGAGGTTTGTTTTATTTGTGTGAAATAATCACATGCCGTGTGCTTGATGGAAAGTAAAAATTCCACAACATGAGCAAAGAAAATGTGAGATGATAAGGTCTAAAACAGTGGAGATTGAATTTATTAACATGCAAATTTAAGAAAAACAATTTTTTTTAAATGCTGAGAGAAATAAAAAAAATACATGTGTATTAGTGATAATAGTAATAATAATGTGAAACCTATAGGCCAGAAGATAGAAATAATTACCATAATTTATTCTGAATGAATTTAGAAAAAAAAAAAAACATTGCACCTGTGCCTGTTTGTTGCCATGAGAGCCACAAATGAACGGAAAATAAAACATTTTTTTTGTCTCTCACCTGCACCCTCAATATAATCCAAAACACAAAATTATGATAGTAATAAATGTTATTATAATGCACGCAGCAAAAAAAAAAAAAAAAAAAAATTCTGACACTTTAATTAAAAAAATGCTAAATTTGATATTATAATATACTAATTATAAGATGCAATAATAATTATTGTTATCATTAATATTAGCCTGTGCAAACAATGAAATTACATTTTAAAAGTGGGCCTAATTCATCGTTTACGTCATAATTCTAGCCCTCTGCTATGTCCCCTCATATTTACAGTGCATGCATAATAACGGAGAGCGAAGAAGGTGCGAGAACAAACCACTTAAACAAACAATTTACTCAACAAGTCCGAGCTGATAAATGTAATTGCGAAGTCGAATCGTTGCAGTTGTCGACTGCCTGCCCTTGGGAGGGTCTTTTGAAGTGAAAAGAGAAGGAAAGTGAAAAGAGAGGGGAGGGGAGAAAAAAAAGGGAAAAAAAAGAAAGGTTTGAAGAAAGTAATTAATTTTAACCAAGCGCGATTAGAAACACTTCAGACCTCCTCAGTGGCTCAATATTGGAGCCAAATGCGAGGATATTAAAGAAATGGATTGTTTGTGTATAGCCGCTAAAGGTGTGGGAGTGGGAGGCGGGGTCGCGGGGGCTGTAAGGGGCAGGTGAGGCCAAACAAACGCGTGCATGGACGCACCTAAACGCGCATGAAAGAAAAATAAAAAAAAATCAAGATGAAGACGATAAAGACAGTGCTGCGTGTCTAAAGCGTGGGTTTGCTTCTCTTTTCAACATAGACTGAGAATTTAGAGAAGGGAAGAAAGAAAAGGGGAAGAAGAGAAAAAAAAACACACACACACACTGTAGTCTACTGCGCATGCGCCGGTGCGCACTTTCACTACCTGCCACACAGGCAGTATTTCACACGGGGCCACTCAGAGTTCTCACCCACTTGCGCGCGCGCTGCTGCTGATGCTGGAGGACACGCAGCGTGGGTTTCATTTTAGCCGCACTTTCGTTTTGTCGTGGACGCAGGATGAAGAGGATAATACAACAATTATAAGGATTTTTTGTTTGTTTTTTTGCAGAAGGGATGAAGTGCTGCTAGTTTCACGTAAGTATCCCACGCACGCCGTGTAGCGTCTACACTAATAGCGTTTTATTTATGCATACGCTTGTGTTTTTGGGTTTTTTTTTTATAGAGCCGGTGCCAACTATGTCCAAACCGATGGATCACGTCAAACGTCCGATGAACGCCTTCATGGTGTGGTCCAGAGCCCAGAGGAGGAAGATGGCTCAGGAGAACCCCAAGATGCACAACTCGGAGATCAGCAAGCGGCTGGGCGCCGAGTGGAAACTCCTCACCGAGTCCGAGAAGCGGCCCTTCATCGACGAGGCCAAGCGGCTGCGCGCCATGCACATGAAGGAGCACCCCGACTACAAGTACCGGCCCAGGCGGAAGCCCAAGACCCTGATGAAGAAGGACAAGTTCTCCTTCCCGGTGCCGTACAACCTCGGCGAGCACGACGCGCTCAAAGTCGGCGGCCTCTCCGCGGGGTGCCTGGCCGACAGCGTCATGGGGCACCCGGACAAGGCGGCTGCCGCGGCCGCCGCCGCCGCCGCCCGCGTCTTCTTCAACCCGTCCATGTCCACGAACCCTTACTCCTTTTTCGACCTGGGCTCCAAGATGACGGAGCTTTCCCCGCACTCGTTCCCTTACGCGTCCCCGCTGGGGTACCCGCCCGCCGGGGCCACGTTCACGACGACGGGAGGCGTCGGCGGAGGGACGCACACCCACACGCACCCTTCCCCGGGGAACCCGGGGTACATGATCCCTTGCAACTGCTCGGCGTGGCCCTCCGCCGGACTCCAGCCACCCCTCGCGTACATCCTGCTCCCCGGGATGGGGAAGCCTCAGCTCGAACCTTATCCCGCCTACGCCGCGGCGTTATGATCAACCCCAAGTTGGAACAAAAAAAACAAAAAAAAACACTAACTATTGGTGCAATAGTTAGATTATGCATGCACAAACTTGAACATGTGGTGACGTGTGCATACATTTATTACATCTACGGATGAATAGTGCAGAACTCGCCAAACTTTTGCCAAAGGGAGAACAGAGACAAATTGGCATGAGGCGTGAAAAAAAAAATAAAAAAAATACCTTGTGTCCACTTTGCACCTGTTGGACACGCCCGGTGGTCCGTGGATTGCGACACACTCCTGTGCACCTGCAAGACAAAATTGTACAAAAAAGTTAATGTACCGCCTATAGGCTTATACAAGCAGGAACAATTAGCATCATGTGTACATTTAGAGTTTTTAAACCCCTTTTTCTAGATGTCTGTAATATTTATTGTTTAGTGGAATCTATGGTGAGCAAATAAAAAGAACAAGACTGCATTTGCACATGTGAGAGGATGTAATTTATTTCAGATTCCAAAACATCCACCTCTTGTATCATGTGCAACACACAAAAAGGAACTTTTTTTTTTTTTTTACTAACTCCTATGGAATTTGTATGTTTTGTGCTTGTTATGATGTATTATTCATCATCATAACAATACCGTTCTTGGATTAAAAGGTGATTACTTTTGTGTGCTGTCCATGGTGAAGTGTTAAGATATCATCCACCCCAAAAAAAGGCCGCTTTCCCCAAATTTGTTTTTATTTTGCTTCAAGAAAGAAAACAAACATATTTGTATTTAAAGTGCATGCACCCCTAAAAGTGCATTTATAATCTGAATTAAACGGGACATGCACAAACTGCTGATCACCTGTCGTGTATGTGTGTGGACGTTGTGTTTCAGTTGATGCCCTCTTCCTGGATTACATTGGGAGATTAATTCATAAAGATTGGAGTGATTATGCAAAACTAATTTGGACAGTCCAGGGATAATTATCTCCGTCATGGTTAATTAAACTCTTTGAGTGGAGAAACACCCTGATCTCTCTTTCCTCCCCGGAACTTCCTCCTTTCAGGGACAGCCGCCCTCTGCAAAATAGGAAATAAAACAACGCAAAAATAATTCATGAATATATTATTTAGCTATTTCAATGATAACTGAATTATGTGATATTTTAATATTTTCTAATATATATTGGCGTAATGAAAATGGATTAAGAATTCTTCCATTGCTTTCTCCTTCTTTGGCCAGTTTTATTATATATAAGGGAAAAGGGAATGAATGCTGAAAGAACTTTTTTTTCTTTCTCTCTCCCTACCTCCGTCTCTTCTCTGGGAGCGTTTAGACGGTCGAGGAGGTTTTGTTTGCGAACAAAACGTGGGTTGGGAGGTTTTGTCAAAGTGTTGTTTGTTGAAGTGGAGCTGGGAGAAAAGCGGCTGCTCTCGCTCATTGTGATGAAAGCAATCAGTGGTATTTGGAAAACTGTTAGCATTGTGCACTTCTTCTGTGTCCATTGTGCAGGATTTCTTTTCACAAGGTCTTTTTTTTTCTTCTTCTTCTTTCCAAGCGATCCAGCTGGCCGGACTGAATAGCGGTGCAATGTGTACACGCTTTGTCCCCGCCAGCCCTTCAAGTAGCCCACACTGAATGGAGTGAGTTGACACTGCATGACAGTGAAACAACATAATAAAAAATACATGAGCGCATGAATAGGAGCAGGCGCATAAATAAATAAAATGGGTGGCCAAAACTGGATAAACTGAATGACAAAACGGTGAAAGACGAGGAGGGGAACAAAAAGATATTTAACACGGCAGATTAGCATTAGAATGCCATCTACAAACCAGAACAATTGATGAATAGGTTTACCGGCCAAGAAAGAAATGGACTAAATGCCTTTTGAATAGATAGCCTATGTTTTCTCTGTCTAAGACGGGGCCCTGAATGGGGAAAGGTGGAGATGCAACTATGGAAAGAAGAGGCGGAAGAAAAGGACTTCCTTTTCAAATGTTTTTCAGTCTTGGCTCCAAGGTCTGCAAGTGTACATGGCACAGGCTGCAAATAAATTACATTCATAAGAAAAAGGTGTAAGGTTAAAGACATAATATGAGAATAAAATCTGAAAGTTGACAACATAGGAAAAGTCATAGGGGTCACAGTACAAAGTATATATAGGTTATGGCATAAAAAGTCAGTTGGAAGTTGCAATACAACACGGTAAAAAGCTGTGCGTTTATGAGGTTAAAGTCAAAAAGCGAAAAATGTGTAAAGTAACCTGAAAAATGAGTTGTAATGACACAAGAGTGAAGTTACACAATAATATATTCATTAAGAATGCATACGGTTATGTGATTACATCATAATTTGATAAGAAATGTTCGTAAGGTCATGTGAAAATGGAGTTGTATGGTTGCAAGAATATACCAATATCTCAGTTGCAATAGTAAGTCCTGAATAAAAGAAAAGTCACAATATAGGAAAAAAGTTGTACGGTCACATGGATGAAGTCATATAGTTAGAACAAAGTCATAATATTCTAAAAGGCCATTGTAGTCATACGGTTAGACTTAGACTTAGACTTAGACAAACTTTAATGATCCACAAGGGAAATTGTTCCACACAGTAGCTCAGTTACAAAGGATGGAAAGTGTAAGGATGGAAAGGACAATGCAGATTTAAAATAGACTAAAAATGTACCGTAGTAGCAATATCAAATATAACATATGTAATATTTACATAATATATGTAATAATAATACATGTATAGGTTAAGAGACTTAAGGGGTCGTGTATTTTTTGTTGAATATATATAACATATAGAACAATTTATCCAGTTTTTTTTGTTTGATAATAAAAAAAATAAAAGACGCAAACCGGATTATTATCCATTACCCGATTTTATGTGTTAGAAAATTTAAAAAAAGTTGTTCCCCCGTTCAATGTTTGGACACGTGGGTAGATTGCACATGTGCAGTGTCTCTTTTCAGTATCCAAGAGTGGCCCGGAACAACAACAGAAGAAGAAGACGATGAAGAACGGTGTTGTCCAAACAAATTTGTTGTGGTCAGGGGGTCCTTTCTATATTTTTAATGTCCAGAGAAATGAAAAGTTATACATTTTATTGGTTCTCTATCGAGCAGGCAAACACGTCCGTTGCTCTCCTTCTGTTGTTGTTCCGGGTCACACATTAAAAAAGACATAACAGATAATGGATAACAATATATTTGTGGGTTTTTATTATTAAACAAAAAAAAAATGGTTTGTTAAATTTATTTTTGTATTTCAAAACAAAAAACGAATGGCCGAAATACATCGCGGACCCTTAAGTCTGAGAAAAGTTGTAATGATTCTACAATAGAGGTTTAGGTCCCAATGTTGCGAAATTAATGTTTGTCTTTTGGCATTTCCCATCAGGGATCGCTCAAGCCAGTCAATTGCATGTTTGATTTGGCTTTGTTTTTTGTCTATCCTGATGCAATTCCTATTTATCCAGACTTGGCGTTATAGACATCTTTATTGGCTGGGTGTTTGGGCCCTGTCCGGAAATCAAGCCTATACTTTACCTGCACCAAAGACAAAAACCCACATATAGGCCATAATGTTAGGAGAATAATGTTATAAGAATTAAGAAAAAAATTCTGACTATTACGAGACAAAATAAATACTTTTGGTGATCCAAAGGATAGCCAAAAGAGAAAAAAGGCTAATGTATTGGGAAAAAAGTTGTACGACAATGTGTAAAAAGTTAGAACCTTAAAAAATTTAAGTCGGATTATGATGGGAGGAAGTCGTACTTTTACAAAGGAAAAAGGTGTAAATTATATTGTTGCAAGAAAACAAATGGTAAAATTACATGAAAATAGTTATAGGGTACAGGAATTAATTCAGGATGTTCAAAGAATAACGTTGAAATGTTACAAAAATAAAAGCCAATGTTGCGAGAATGAAGTTGTATTTGTTTTTGATAAGTGGTATTATCAAGTGCTGCGATGAGGTGGCGACTTGTCCAGGGTGTACCCCGCCTTCCGCCCGATTGTAGCTGAGATAGGCTCCAGCGCCCCCCGTAACCCCAAAGGGAATAAGCGGTAGAAAATGGATGGTATTATCAAGTGAAGAATGTCAAAATATTAAGTTCATTGAAGTCAGGATGTTCCAAGAATAAAGTCCAAACATTACAACAAAAAAGGCCAATGTTACAATCTCAGCTGCCATACATTATTCAATATTTGTCTAGGTTAGAAATAATGTTTCTAATGTGCATTCTGCCACCCAGTACAATCACAATAAAATCTATATGGTGATAACGAAACATTATTGCTTGTCAAACTTATAAGACTAACTTAGTTTAGTTTATTATTTCTTCATGGTGGTCATTCAAAATAAACAAACAGTTTTACATAAACAAACAGTTGTACATTCATAAAATGAAAATATTGCAGACCGAAACGGTTTAGACTGAAGTTGAACACTTATTGTGCCTAACCCTATAAACAATGTCCAATACAAGATGAGCTTCCAAAAGTTATGACATTTCCTTTGCACAACATATTATAAATACACCTTGTACACAACATAAACACTGTTCAAATATATCCACAGTAAAGACATGTGAAATATCCTTGTACACGTGTTAGTTAAACCTTTGTAAAGGTTTGACTAACTTGACTAACATGTTCAACAATTCTTCATCCCTGCAATATTGTTACTTTATTTTCATAATTTAACTACTTTTTTCATGAGATTTTTGCATGTGTGTGTGTGTGTGGCCCTAATACTCCTTTCATCCAAAGTAGTCAATAATATTTTGCTTTTATCACTCACCTCACCTCCATCACCTTGAGTCCTATCAGAATAAATTTGGACTTTTTTTTTTCTTTCTGCAAAAGGCAAAAGAAAAGCTTTATTGAGTAGAAATTTATTTAGACACTTAATCATTCCAATTATTGAGGATCTGGCCCTGAACCGAATGTGAGCGCTCTGCACAATATTGGAGGAACTCAAGTGGTTCTGCATGGGGAAGTTGATTCAAGTTTACTATTCAAACTATTTAGACGTTTAGGCCTAAGTGCATTTAATGTTCTTGCATTAGGAGAGTGTCAAGGGTATATCTAATTCACATTAGCTGCATTATGTTGTACTGAATTAAATGTTTTTTTCTAAGTTCAGGACAAAGTAAAGTACACAGTCTTTTTATTTGTATTTGAATCTAAGTATTCTACACCTCTGCATATCAAAATCATAAAGATAGTGTTAAATTAACGATTAAATCCGAAGGCTGAAATGTTGATACAGCTAAGGGCAGGTGCACCTAATGAATGGTCTCACAGGGTCTATCAGACGAGAAAGGACATATACCATACTTTCATATATTTGTTTAAAAATCTACATGTATTTCACAGTGATACTAAAGGATCTCTGTTACAATATACTCCCTGATGTTTTTGTTAAAGAAAGCGCCCATGCCGATGCCCTGATATGATTATATGTTAGTGTTAAAGCTTTATATGCCTGTAAGACATTTGTATAAGTGAGATTAGGCAAATTAACATACATATGTATCAGCGGTTCAACCGTGTTGACCTCAGAGGGGTGCACAATGGCTCCCCACTCCCTAATTTGCCCCTGGGCTGCCCCACGAGCATGCGGATTATCACCTGACTTCAATGGCTTCAGATGGATCATTTTTTTCTCTTCCCATGAATAAAACATCAATATGGTCTCTTTGAGGATATTTCTTCTATTTGTTTATAGGCTTCTTGCACGCTCACCTGGTTGCCATTGCATGTGTGTGTGTGTGCGCACAGAGACAGGTTAGGAACCTCAAAGCATGTGAGCGCTGACTTCTTCCAGCTCATTTTAGGCTAATCAAAGTGTGAAAAGTCTCTCCTGCAGCAATATCTCCTTCATCGGCTCAGGTCAAGAATGTTTATGAAGGCTGTGTGTCATATTACCTGTAATCTGCACACTGTGAACTGCTGCATTTCTGACTTCCATGTGCTCCCAGGAGGGGAGGAAGAAGAAAAAAAAAAAGCCAAAATTATCTTCCATTGCACCTTTTTTCCGCGACAGCCTAACGTGGCAAATCAAAGCCATGCAAACAGTACATGTCGCTGTGCCCAAGGTCACCAGGAGAAATAAGGGAGTGTGTGTACGCCCCCCTTTCCCAATAAACATGGCACACAGTCTCTGAAGTCTGATTCTGCCTTTAAGAAGTTTGTTAAAAAGTAGCGCGTGCAATAAGTGGACAGAGTTTACAGGGGGTGTGCTTGAATTAGGTAGGTCAGGGGGTGTCCAAACGTTTTCCACTGAGGGCCGCACAGGGAAAAATTTAAACATGTGGGGGCCATTTTGATATTTTTCATTTTCAAACCGTAACAAAATATATGGATTTTTAAAATGTATTTTACCTTTAGAGGTCCCGGGGACCATAAAGGGTCTCAGTCATTAACATTTGTAAAATAAGTCAAATTATTATTATTATTTTTTATTTAACGCTTACAGTAAATCTCTATATCAACTTCAAGTTGATATAAAGTAATAAAAATGTTTTGATTTTTATAGTAAAACTGAAATATGCAGTATTTAGTAATTAGAGCCCTAAAAGATCAGAAATGCAGGACACCATCGATTTTAATTCTTTAATATTTTTGAGTAATCACAGTGAAAAGATAAATAAAATACCACTAAATATATTTGGGATCCAAAAGGTGCCCCACTCATAAAGTGATACATTTTTATTAGGTTTTTCTTTTACTTTCAACACTTAAGTTACGAGATCAACGTCAGATATATCTGTCGATTTTACGTTTGAACGATTATTTTGTTTGTTTTATGCTCTTTTGTCAAAGAAATATTTGATATTTTTATATGGCAACTACACAATATATGCAATATTTACCACAAAAAAATTTTTTTTAAAGTGAAGTATTTGAAGTAATTGGAGCCTTGAAAATAATTTATTATAACATGAATTTTTTGTCATTATATTTTTTTTTGAGCAATGGCAAAAAAAAGAAAAAGAAATAATGACAAAAGAAGAAAAAAAAACAGCCTGCATGGCAGCTTTGTGTCAACATTGCAACTTTTTCTCGTTAGATTTCATCTCCTTCCACTTTTTTTAATGTTCTTTTTTATTTTTGCAATAGCATTTCCAGAATGTGTGGCGGGCCGGTAAACAATTAGCTGCGGGGGGGTGCAAATGGCCCCCGGGCCGCACTTTTGACACCCCTGAGGTAGGTGGATGGTGGGGTTAATATAGGTGGTAGTTGTTGAAATATACAAATAGGAATGGCAAGAACTATCAGAGGTCAAATTTAACATTTCTAATTAAACAATCTGTACAAGGGAACAATCCTACATCTGATGTTTTTTAAATGCCCTCCCCGAGAAAAGACCATTTCCAGGTTCAAACTGTTGAGTTGAGTTTGTGTTTATTTGGAACATGCGTGCATACAACATGATGCATCACAATTTCCAGTTTCTCTATTCGACATGCTCGAAAAGGAGTAGTAAGAAGCAGAGCTTATTTAATCCTACCTCTTTTCCTTTACATAGCAGTTGCTAAAACTTTTGTTCACTTCCTGTTCTCAATTTGTTCACAATATACTCCATAAGTAATAACAATAAATAAATAAATAATAATTGGTGAAGTAAGTTATATTTAATATGGTGAGATGAGTAAGATTATCTAGAAAATGAATCGATGGATGGATGTTTATCATGGTTCTTCTTCTTTGTACTTTGTAAACACTTGAAGTTTGAAGAGTTTCTTGAAGTGGATCATATTAGTACATTGTTTGATTTCTTTGCTTAATCCATCCCATAATTTAATTCCACATACATGTATACTGAAGGTCTTAAGTGTTGTACATGCGTACAAATGTTTTAAAGTACATTTTTCTCTAAGATTATATTTCTCCTCTTTTGTTGAGAAGAATTGTTGTATATTCTTGGGTAGCAGATTATAGTTTGCTTTGTGTATAAATTCACTATGTCGTGGAATTTCAGTTCAATTCAATGAATAAAGGGTTTGAATGTTCTCTATATCCAACATTATGTATTATTCTAACTGATCTTTTTTGTGACACGGTTAATGAATGAAGTGTACTTTTGTAGTTATTTCCCCATATTTCGGCACAATAACTCAGATATGGTAACACTAGCGAGCAGTAGAGAATATGTGATTGAGTGATTTTTGGTCGAGAACAATGTTTTGCTTTATTCATTATTGACGTGTTTCTTGCTACTTTATGTTGTATATTTTTTACATGAGATTTCCAGATAATTTTATCATCAATAAGTATACCTAGAAATTTGGTTTCATTTACTTTTTCAATTTCTATTCTGTCTATTTGTATTTGTGTTTGACTTTTGTCATATTGTTGTCTTCATAACACCTTTATATGCACACTGTAAAAATTGACCAAGATTTCACCGCATTTGACAGTATTTTTTCTATAGAAATCCAAATTTACTGTGACATCACAAGAAATGACAGTAAAATTGTGATACCCTGATATTTCACAGCATTTAAATGTTATTTAACAGAAAAACACTGTAATCATAGACCTCTGTAATATGAAAACAAATGACTGTAAATTCACTGGTTTGTCTATTAGGGGGCTCCGTGGACTACGTTGTACTCTTGTACAGTATGGTGGTATGCTGTTAAACTGAGAGTAATTATCAATACAATTACAATTGTGTTGTTACAGTACAGAATATACTGTAGTTGTATTTCTATTATTATTGTATTTCCAACTTACTCACAGTAACATTTTTCAAAGCAAAGAACACCACCAACTAGCTTATGTTACCATTAGTGCAGGGGTCGAGGAACCTTTTAGGCTGAGAGAGCCATGGAAGCCAAATATTTTAAAATGTATTTCCGTTAGAGCCATATAATATTTTTTAACACTGAATACAACTAAATGCGTGCATTTTTAAGTAAGACCAACATTAGAGTATAACACGTCTGTTGTTCTTTTTAATAACCTTTTTATTCTGAAGCTAACTAATAATGAATAAAATACTTCTTACCAATAATGCGACTTCTTGAACAGGTGTGGTAGAAAACTAATGGATGGATTAAAATGCATGAGAATGTTTTATATTTTGAACGTTATTTTTAACACTGATTACCAGTGGAATTATTCATTACTTATTGTGTTAAGCAATGTCAGCTAAGATTAATCTGAGAACCAGATGCAGTCACCAAAAGAGCCACATCTGGCTCTAGAGCCACAGGTTCCCTACCCCTGCATTAGTGGTTTAACAGAACACATTTGTTTGACAATTGTCTATATCTTCCACAACTACAAAGTTTATGTAAAACATTTTTTTACCCAAAATAAATTGGTGTTTACGGCAGTCAGTGTCTCGTCAAAGTATATGCACAGGGAGCACATACAAAAGCAGTCCAAGAGAAGCAACAATTTGCCGTCATGTTGTTGTTAAAATAGAATACACATTCAATGACAGCTAACACTAGCTATCCAAATTGCTATTATTAGCTAACAACGACTAAAGCGAATGCTCCTGCATGTGTTAGGTACGTACGTAATTACGTACCAGAAGCCGTAAGTGGGCGGGATATACTGTGTAAAATATATTGGAAAGTTGGCGCCCTCAAGGCATCTGTGCAGACAGCCCCTTTAATATTTAGTGTACAATTACAACTGTGAAGTTACCACATTTTCAGTAATAACTTCATTATAAATAACCATAAATGCAATTACTGTAAATCTCTGTAAGGATATTTCACAGTAAACTACTGTAAATGTTTCTGGGAAAGTAATGCAATTATTAGCCAATAATTTGTTGTGGATTTACAATGAAAATGTTTACAGTGTAATTTAGGGATCAAACACTAACATTTATATTGGACTCTTGCCATAGTGTACTAAGCAACCAGGACAGAGACACAACTTTGAATGCTAAATTAACTTAAGAGTTGGAGTTTTCACTGCAGCGCATATACGGTTGGGGATGGTGTTGTTAATGGCAACACTTCCTGCTGGGTAAAGGAAGGCACTAAGATTCATGTCACTTTAACTGTTCCACAGTGACTTTATCATTGCTTAATATAACATTGTAAATGTATGCATTTTGGTTGTAAGTAAAACTGTACAGTAGGTGTTGTAGGACAAACACATTATCTTAAAAAAAAAAAAAAAATCACAAGGACTGTACTGTACTTTTTTACAATTCCTTTTTGTCTCTAACATGCTTTTTTTCTATGGTTACATGAATCGCTTTCATGAAAAACAATTGTATTCAGTAAATATAAAATATGTGACAACAACTTTAACAAATGTGCAGATTAATTCATGGCATGAGGTTACAAATGTCTATAAGAAAACATGTGGAATTAAAACTATAACAGTACAGTAACTCTCAAAGGGCTAACCAGTATAATCAAAGGCAATATGAAGCTAATGAGGACGTTTGTAGGGTTTAAAACACGAGCCATGCAAAAAAAAAAAAATACCACTCCACAGCTCCCACTGCTGTCCAAAGTGACTTACTACACTAATAACTTGAATCTCTCTACTGAACATATAAAATAAGACAATTGAAAAACAATAAATGTAAGAAAGTAAAAGATAAAAAAGTAACATACATTTAGAGGTTCAAATGAATTTTTGGAGATTACGAAAAGATTGTATAGGTGAGTGACAGTCACTCAAAAGATTAAATTTATAGGCCAAAAAACAAAAGAAGCGTATACGATTATTCTGTGAATCTATCAGTATATTAAAAAAAAAAGTCATGCGTGAAGCCCAAAAGAAATATTTCTTTAAACTGATGTGACATTTTTTTGTTCTATTTCCAAATGACCGCTGGCAGAGATTGTCGGCTTTGGTATTAATGCTCAGGTTTTTCAAGGAGAGGGGGGTGAGAAAAAGAAAAAATACATTTATCATGAGTAGAAATAATGAAGTTGAAGAGCTGATGCCCTGAGGAGAAGTCGCAAAGAATTATATCTATCTGTAACACAGGACACAAGCAAAAAGATAAGTACCTGTCAGTTGGCGTACTCTGCAACGTGTGCCTACCAATGTGGGAGATTATTTTACCCATTACAGCAAAGATCTGGGGGGCTAAAAGACTGCACCTTTTAATGACGACAAATCATTTCCCTCCTGCACACTCCTGACTGAGCGAGTCCCTTAATGCCGGCAGTTGCAAGGCTCTCTCGCTCACTTTCAAAGAGGAAATATTGCCAACACTCATTCACAGGGATTATTTATTTGGCTTTAACAGGATTACAGGAGTGCAGTGTGCGCATTGTAATATCGCAGTTTAGCAGTCAAATGCTTGCAGACTTGTTGTAATTAACAGAATAGATATTTGCCAAATGATATGTTGGCGCACAACTATTTTTTGGAGGGCCTGTCTTTCTGCCCGCTTTTTTTGGGGAGACTCTCCTAAAGTTCTTGTCATAAGAGCTATTATTATTCATTTGTATCAGTTTTTCTCCAATTACTTACACTAAATGTTACATGTTCACACAGTTAACAAAAGTCTACACACAGCAAACAAAACCACTGTGCAGATTTGCCTAATATTAGGCATAGACTCTGCTTCACATTTTTTGCGAAATATTACACACAATGCTTTACACACACTTTCCCTTCTTGCACACAGATAACGATTGTGATACACACATTTTTCACACTTTACACACACACTAGGATTGTGATACACACATCTTTACACCTTACACAGAGATAAGGATTGTTGTTGTGGCTTGTGCAGCCCTTTGAGACACTCGTGATTTAGGGTTATATAAGTAAACTTTGGTTGATTGATTGATGACTGTGAAGTCACTTCCTGGTCAATCCAAAGGGCTGGCAATTGAACACATTGGATAATCACATCCACCAGGTGTAAAGACACACAGGTGATAAATTGAAAATACAGCTTTCAAGTGGGTGCTACAGCTATACGGTTTTTTTCCATTTGTAATGTTTATCTCCATATTTTTTTTCAAACCTTTTAATTTGTCTCAGATTTTAATTTGTACTGCATATCACTGTTGACTACTGTGATATGTTACTTTTCCTGGCTGTGGTAAAAATAATTATTTTCAGTTTGCAGCATCATTGTTGAGCAGTTCTTGAAAAGATTACAGGATATTTTTACTTTCTCTTTAGGTCCTTACGTATAGGCCCATTTCAAAGTAAACAATGACGTTTGCTATGGATTAGCCAATATATTTTTAGTTACAGTAATCATTCATCACATATGCTAAAAAAGTCGGGCAAAATGCCCCAAACATGTGATTTATTTTAGTAAAATAGTTTTTTTTTTTTTTTAAATGTGTGTTGTATTTATCACTGTTCTGGGTAACTCACTCCAATAGTGTCTTATCATTTGAAGTCAGTGTGAGTGAGATGACAATAAAACTGCATTTTTACAAATGCTTGCTTTATTTTGATGAATGGGCATATGTTTTGACCGAAGTGTGTCATTTTGCAAATAATCTAGGAATTAAGAACATTTAATGTGTTTGGAAAAGTGTGTAAATCCTTTTGAAAAAAAACACACAGTTAGTAAAATTGTGTGTAAGCAAATGGAAAAAAGGGTAGTGTACGAGAGCAACCAAATTCACTGTGCACAATAGCTGCATCAAACAGTCTGACTTCACAAAAATAATGGAGTTCAGGTTTAAGTGGGGTAAATATTAAAACCTACACTCAGTATGATCCAGTACATCTATGCATTCAACTATTAAACTAATAACTCTTTTACAGCGTCACTGAAACTGAGCATGAATACCTACTACTGTATTAGAATGTAATGGGTCGCATATTCCTATAGCCAACAAAGCCATCATTTTTACGTCTTGTCAAATGTGGCAGAAAATCCAACGTGTACGATCTCAGAACACGGCTGCCTCATAAAATGCACCATTAGTTCTACTAATGAACAAGCATGACTTCATACTTTGATTGGGCGCTAATGCGAAGTGTCCTCAGAACCAATCTATTATGAATGGGTCTAAAAAAAACATAAGCAGGGGGGATTTGAGAGTTTAAGTACTCTCGTTAGCCATATCATCATATGTTGCTGCATCCAAATAGTTTAACTAGTTTCTTTGTTGCTTTAGAGAGGTTACGGTGAGGACTCTTGTGACATTTTAGCCCTATTTGTGTGACTTGTACATGCAAAAACATGCATGCAGTAGAAAAAAAATGCTACAGGGTGGCTATGGACAAGGCGTCCACTGAATCAACTTTTATTTTGTCAACCCTTATCATTAGCTATTTAACCCCGGATTTCAACTGAACGCGGAACAGTTGCATACCGGAACACGCCTGCCGGCGCACTTTTTCTGTTTTTAGTCAAGTCAATGTGTCAATTTCCACCCCCCATGGAACATCACCGACATGCTGTTTCCGTTCCGCATTCCAGCGGAACGTAAATGACCGCCATAACCACAACACCAGGGGGAGCTCCATTAACCACGTTAAACCCAGATTCCGATCTAACAAAGGTCTTAACTCATTCTCTTTCTATGCCACATCAATGTGGAATGCGCTTCCAACAGGTATAAAAGAAAGGGCATCTCTATCCTCCTTCAAAACCGCAATAAAAGTACACCTCCAGGCAATTTCAACCCTAAACTAACACCCTCCCCGGATTGTTAATAATCAAATGCAAACAATCAAATGTAGATACTTTTCTTATGCCTTATGATCTCTCTCTCTCTCTCTATGTCCACTACTTGCTGTACATATCCTACCAAGTCAGACCTACACTATTTCAATATCAATTTCTCTGTTCTCAATTGTTGACTGATGATAACAACCAAACCTAACCCCCCCCCCCCCCCCCCCCCTCCACACCCCGAATTGTAAATAATGTAAATAATTCAATGTATACACCCTGATGATTATCTTGTGTGATGACTGTATTATGATGATAGTATATATCATACTATATATCTGTATCATGAATCAATTTAAGTGGACCCCGACTTAAACAAGTTGAAAAACTTACTCGGGTGTTACCATTTAGTGGTCAATTGTACGGAATATGTACTTCACTGTGCAACCTACTAATAAAAGTCTCAATCAATCAATCAATCAAGCGCTAAATATACGCAGAGCTTCTATTTTTCTTCCCGACGCCGCAACAAATCCGTTCAATTCAGATAAAATCTTCTAGTGTTGGACAGGAAGTCATGCAAAAACACAAAGTATAGTATCCGGTTTACTTTCAAAATAAAATACTTCGTCTTTCAAGGCGGAACGTATTTTACACTTTGAAAGGGCGGCAATGGACATGAAGTCAACTTGTCAAAGGTTTTCAGACTTAATTTCATCTTCTTGACACAAATGGATGAGGACATGCTGATTCTGGAGGTCTAAACTTAAAGAATAATGTACAGGCATATCCCGGGCAGCTGTGTCAAATATCAGCTGATATGGAAACCGGGAAAACAGAGGACTGATTGTGTGACACGCTCGCCAGGGATGATGATAATGTTGTATTGTTGGTTGCTGCAACAAATAATGTGGCAGGACCGAGTTTATTTGCTCATGCTTCTCTGGAAGGACAGAATAAACGTTTTGTGGTTCGCTTTATACCTCCCTTATCACGTGATTATTCGCAAGATCTCGTAAGAGCCCGCCATTTCGTTGCACGGCGGCGGCGCAACAGAACGGCGGTGGGGATTGCCAGACGGCAGATGGCGGCATTCTGCATTCAGTGGAAATTCGGCTTACGATGGATTGCAAGGATAGGTGGTGCTGTGCACTGGTGGCGACCAGGCCTCGGGTTTTGTTTTGTTTTTCTTTTGGGAGGGTTAGTGGGGTTTTAGGTCATTTCCTCGCTTACCCTGCTGCGTGCTGTTCGCCCTTCGGTGGCGGTCCTTGGCTGTATGGGGCTGTGGCACCGGGCGTGGTCAGCGGCATATTGGGGTATTTGTTTGGCCGGGGCGAATGTCCAATGGCTTGATTGGCAGGGCTGTGGATGGTGTTGGGGTCGGTGGGTTGGCGTCCTCGATGGTGTGTGCGTTGTTGTGGTTTGCGGGGTCGGTCGCTCTTTTGTTTCGGTGGCCGTGGGTGTTTGTACAGCGGATGGGCGGTGGTGGTTCTACCGGCGGTTGCCGTTGGAGTGGTCGGGGGGCCGTGATTGGTGGTCGTGATTGGTGGCCGTGCGCTGATGGAATTGTGGGGACTCACTGGCGTTGGCTTGCTAGCTGGTTTGGTGCCGACATGTGGGCGGGATGCGTTGACTTCTTTCCCTGTTGAGAGGTTTTCGTTCCCTGGCCGGGACTTGTATGAACACAATGCTGTGTGGGTAGCATGGGGGATGTGCAGCTTCTTTGCTTGGGGTTGTTGGTGTGGATTCCGCAGAGTTGGGTTGGAACGTATGGGCTCTGGCTTTGTTTGGCCGAGGGCGGACTCGCGTGGCGTCGTGTTGGTTTGGTTTGGAGCACCTGCAGGGTCACAGGCTGTGTGTGTGTGTGTGTGTGTGTGTGTGTGTGTGTGTGTGTGTGTGTGTGTGTGGTGGGGGGGGGGGGGGGGGGGATGTTCTGTTGTTGTTGTCGTTGTCTCTGTCTTATACCCCTCTTGTCCCAGCAATTTCCCCCTCTGTCTTCTTTTCTTTCTCTTTCTATCCCCTCCTGCTCTGGTCCGGCTGAGCCAAACATTAATATAAGTCCATTTAATAAAGTCAAATGCAAATAAGGCAACAAGATAAGTATCTCAAGACTTTTGTAAAGTAAATTTGTACAGCCGATATGGGCATCTACATCAACAAAATGATTTGCCTGAGTGGCTGGACAGGACAAAAATAAAAGGGATGGGGGAAGCTGGATTTGACCCCAATTTCTGGCCGGCCGCTCTACCATCTGAGCCACAGTGTTCCAAGGAGGAAGGATACAAGCAAGTTGGTCAAACTTTATATGTTTTTCATCCGTATGACTTCAAAAGTAATCTGAAACAAGAGCATCTATCTAACCATTAATCTATCTATCGTGTATACAGACAAACAGTACTGTATATTTACTTGCTTACGAAAAAAGTCACACTAATAGGGGTGTAATAAACAGTGATTCAATTCAATTCAGAATTTGTGGTCATTCAAGATCGGTATAATTTTTTTAGAACGATACAATCCGAAAAGATTCAGTGACTGAAATAAAAAAAATTTGACTCGTGTCACTGTGGCGTAAATACTGGATACTGCACAGTGAAGGCGAAGTTTCCTATATTCCCGTTATTTATTGTAAGGGAATTAGTTATGAATGAAATATGGATACAAACAAGCAAGTAAACAACAATTAAAGGCCAATGCATTCACATTGTATTTCAATAAAGTGCAACCAACACGTTAGATTAATTTAACAAGAGTAAACTTTTTCTGCTGTCATTTTCAACATTCAATACATTTTTAATAAAAGTACGATAACCAACATTTTATGGTAGGTTTACCTGACAAATTAAGTGCTACCAAATATTTTCAGATTAAATGAGCAGTTGAATAGACTGCACAAGACAAGATACTTTCTAACTGGTAAACTGTGTTATTTTTTGCAAATATTAGCTCATTTGGAATTTGATGCCTGCAACATGTTTCAAAAAAGCTGGCACAAGTGGCAAAAAAGACTGAGAAAATTGAGGAATGCTCATCAAATACTTATTCGGAAAATCCCACAGGTGAACAGGCTAATTGGGAACAGGTGGGTGCCATGATTGGGTGTAAAAGCAGCTACCATGAAATGCTCAGTCATTCACAAACAAGGATGGGGCGAGGGTCACCACTTTGTGAACAAATGCGTGAGCAAATTGTCGAACAGTTTAAGAACAACATTTCTCAACGAGCTTGTCATGTCTGTATTATCATGTTTTGTTTTAAGTCATGTTTTGTTTAGTTTCTGTCTTTTCACTCCCTTGTCTGGTCACCATAGCAACCATTAGTTTTCACCTGTCACATCACGCACCTGTTTCACGTTTTGAGTCACGCACCTGCTTTCACTAATCATGTCCATAGTATTTAAGTTAATTCATTTTCTGTTGTTCGGCCTGACGACCTCACACCACATTTATGCTCTGTCCATGCCTGTTACTTCTTTCCATGTCAATTCCTCAAGCAACTATTTCTGTCCAAGCCAAAGTAAGTTTTTGTTCCATGTTTAGTCTTTTTGGTTTCATAGTTTGTTCTCTGCCATTGTGCGTGTTTTTTGTTTGTACTTTTTTGCTATAGTCTTTTGGTTTCATAGTTTATTCTCCGCCTCTGTGCGCGCTTTTTGTTTATTCCTTTTTTTTGATAAATATAAATAAATCATGTACCTTCATTCCCGTCTCGCCCGTGCCAACTTTCCGTTGCATCCCGGAAAAGCAAACACCCAGGACCAAGTCATGACAGTAGGTCGTCAGCAGACCCGCTTTTCCGCACCTAAGTTGGCCGAGTTGGACATTTTGGACGAGGCTTCTTGGGCGGTCCTGTGCGCGATGGAGGAGGAAACTCTGCGCTACTCCTCCGTGGAGTACAGAGACTTCATTTGGTCCCAGGACGACACAGCGTCACCTCAGCCGCGGAAGCGCCGCTCCAGACGAAGGACGTCAGGTAGAACTTCCGCGAGCCAGCAGGACACGCCGCTCTCACAAGCCCCTCCCCCTCTGGGCGGAAGCAAGCAGCAGCCAGCCCGGCTTCGCCCGGATGACGTCAAAAACCATGATTTTTTTTTTCTGAATTCTTTTTCTTTTGATTCCCCGCTCCCCAGGACTCAAGCCACACCCAAGACACAAAACAATTTTTTTTCACCCACTCAATCCCAGGTACAAAAAAGACAATTTGGACAATTTAATGGGGAAGTTTCTGCCCTCCTCCGCCCACCCCTACAGAGAGTTCCAGACCGCAGGGAGCGCGTCTGGTATCCGCCCCTTGAGGGGGGGGGATAGGGCTGGGAATTGTTCAGGTGGGGTGGCTCAGCATCACCATGTCAAGCCACAGCCTCCCTCACGGCCGCCACCACCAGTCTTCCGACCTGTCAAGCCACAGCCTCCAGCACGACCGCCCTCACCAGTCTTCCGACCCGTCAAGCCACAGCCTCCAGCACGACCGCCCTCACCAATCTTTTACCATGCCAAGCCGCAACCCCCAGCTAGACCACCTCCACCTGCACCAAGGCTAGCACCAGTAACTGCACCACGGCTAGCGCCAAGGCTAGCACCTGTCGTTGCTCCACGGCTAGCACCAGTAGCTGCTCCACGGCTAGCACCTGCCGCAGCACCTCGGCTAGCACCTGTCGCTGCACCTGTTGCCGCACCAAGGCTAGCACCAGCTCCACCACGCCAAGTTCCACGGCAGACTCCAGTACCCGCACTACGCCTAGCCGCATCATGCCAAGCTCCGGTACCAGCTCCACGCCGCCAAGCACTGCCAAGCCAAGACCAAGACCCTCCACGCCAAGTCCAAGACCAAGACCCTCCACGCCAAGTCCAAGACCAAGACCCTCCACGCCAAGACCAAGACCCTCCACGCCAAGTCCAAGACCAAGACCCTCCACGCCAAGTCCAAGACCAAGACCACCCACGCCAAGTCCAAGACCAAGACCACCCACACCAAGTCCAAGACCAAGACCCACACCAAGACCAAGACCAAGACCAAGATCCACGCCAAGACCAAGACCCTCCACGCCAAGTCCAAGACCCTCCACGCCAAGTCCAAGACCCTCCACGCCAAGTCCAAGACCCTCCACGCCAAGACCAAGACCAAGACCCGCCATGCCAAGACCAAGACCCGCCATGCCAAGACCAAGACCAAGACCCGCCATGCCAAGACCTAGACCAAGACCCGCCATGCCAAGACCAAGACCCGCCATACCAAGACCCGCCATGCCAAGACCAAGACCAAGACCAAGACCCGCCATGCCAAGACCAAGACCCGCCATGCCAAGACCAAGACCCGCCATGCCAAGACCAAGACCTATACTAAGACCCACGCCGAGCTTCGCCGCCTGACACGCCACGCCGAGCTTCGCCACCTGACGCGCCACGCCGAGCTTCGCCACCTGACGCGCCACGCCGAGCTTCGCCGCCTGACTCACCACGCCAAGCCACGCCTGCCACGATGACGACGCGCCTGCCTCCTCGTCGGCCACGGATATGGCCGCTACCTGGTCGCCCGCCACGCCAAGTGCGTCCACCTCCCAGTCGGCCACGAATGTGGCTATTCCCTGGGCGCCCGCCTCGCCTGCTGCAGCAGCGTTCCACTCGCCGCCGCCACCTAACTCTGCCCCGGTGGATACGGGGACACGTGGTCTGGCGACCCACCGCCATGTCCCCCTCCCGCCCTCCCATGACTTTTGTTAAGTTTTTTTTCTTAGACATCTGGTATCTGTCCTTAAGGGAGGGGCTCTGTCATGTCTGTATTATCATGTTTTGTTTTAAGTCATGTTTTGTTTAGTTTGTGTCTTTTCACTCCCTTGTCTGGTCATCATAGCAACCATTAGTTTTCACCTGTCACGTCACGCACCTGTTTCACGTTTTGAGTCACGCACCTGCTTTCACTAATCATGTCCATAGTATTTAAGTTCATTCATTTTCTGTTGTTCGGCCTGACGACCTCACACCACATTTATGCTCTGTCCATGCCTGTTACTTCTTTCCATGTCAATTCCTCAAGCAACTATTTCCGTCCAAGCCAAAGTAAGTTTTTGTTCCATGTTTAGTCTTTTTGGTTTCATAGTTTGTTCTCCGCCATTGTGCGTGTTTTTTGTTTGTACTTTTTTGCTATAGTCTTTTGGTTTCATAGTTTATTCTCTGCCTCTGTGCGCGCTTTTTGTTTATTCCTTTTTTTTGATAAATATAAATAAATCATGTACCTTCATTCCCGTCTCGCCCGTGCCAACTTTCCGTTGCATCCCGGAAAAGCAAACACCCAGGACCAAGTCATGACAGAGCTATTGCAAATAATTTTGGCATTTCACCATCTTAGGTCTGTAATATCATCTAAAGGTTCAGAGAATCTGGAGAAATCACTGCACATAACATAGAATGCCCGTGACCTTGGATCCCTCAGGCGGTACTGCATCAAAAACCGGCATCAGTGTGTAAAGGTTATCACCACATGGGCTAAGGAACACTTCAGAAAACCACTGTCAGTAACTACAGTTTGTCGCTACATTTGTAAGTGCAAGTTAAAACTCTACTATGCAACGTGAAAGCCATTTATCAACAACACCCAGAAACGCAGCCGGCTTTGCTGGGCCCAAGCTCATCTAAGATAGACTGATGCAAAGTGAAAAAGTGTTCTGTGGTCTGTGGTGACGAGTCCACATTTCAAATTGTTTTTGGAAACTGTGGACGTTGTGTCCTCCGGAACAAAGAGGAAAATAACCATCCGGATTGTTCTAGGCGTTTGTTTTTGAAAGTAGGAACACACGTGTTGCCGGAAGTGTGTTGCTTTGGAGACAGAAATAAATGCGCTGACAAAAGAGGTTTCGGCAATGATTGAAATGACCATAATACGGTAAATATTGGACACATTACATATTGTTATGAACGTGTCTGTTACGACATTATAAATAAATACTTGCAGTGTGAATATAAAACGTTGATGGAGGGTTTAGAAGTTGTTTTAGAGGGCTTTCAAGGCTACAAGACTCCCATTAGCCACATCTTGCAAGAATTGTTTTATCATCTTTAGAATACTAAAAAACATTTGGAAGATTGGAAACATTTTTTGGGAAATCCAACTAATTCAAGTCTTCCATTGTACTGTATAACCAAAGACAGGCCTGGGCAGTTATTTTGACATGGGGGGCCACATTTTGAGAAAAAATGTGTCTGGGGGCCGATATATATATATATATACATATACATACATACATACACACACACACATTATATAATATATATATATATATATATATATATATATATGTATATATATATATATATATATATATATACACACACACATATATATATATATATATATATATATATACACACACATATATATATACACATATATATACACATATATATATATATACACTTATATATACACACACACACATATATATATATACACACATATATATACACATATATATATATATATATACACTTATATATATATATATATATATATATATATATATATATATATATATATATATATATATATATATATATATATATATACATATATATACATATATATATATATATGTGTATATATTGTGGTACCTGATTCTCACCAAGACACAGGATTGGTTTTGCAGCAAGCCGAAAAGGGCATTTATTGTACAAGTGTTTTTAGGAAGGGCGGGGTGTGGAATCAGCAAACTTAAAGTGTCCAATAATAAACATAAATATCTCCCATCTGGGGCTCTCAGTCCTTCACACAGTACACTTCCTTAAAGGTCAAAGGTCATTGCCTATCAAACAAGAGAAAACATATCAGAAAACATTTCTCTAATAATGTCATTAATGGGGAAATAGTGGATGTCTCACTTACCGCCTGATGCACCTGCCTTGACACAGAGGAGAGCCAGACCTGAATGAGACAGAGTTAAGAACAGTTTGTAGCTGGGCCCCACCTGGCCGCACAGCTGGTGGCACTTCAGGCTGATTGAGCAGGTACAGGGGAAAGTACCGCCCCTCGATGATGCGGCCAAGGCTGGGGCGTTGTCCTCTGTGTTCCACTCTGCCTCCATGCCCTGGCTCCTCCCCTGTGAGGTGCCTACCTGTCAGGCGGTGCCTGAGTGAGACTCCACATATCCCCCCCCTAAGCTCGCCGGTCGGTCCGGGAGCTTCTTTGTCCTCTTCATAGAGCCGGGACATGGCGTCTGCATGTGGGATCGCCTTCCCAGGCCGATATTCCACGGTGAAGTGGTAATTCTGTAGTTCCAGGAACCAGCGTGGGACGCGATCGTTTCGATCCTTATTTGTGGACAGCCACTTCAAGGGGGCATGGTCTGTCACCAAGGTGAAGGTCCTACCCCATAGGTAGTAGCGGAGGTGGTGTATTGCCCATTTGACTGCCAAGCACTCCTTTTCCACTGTGGCATAGTTTCGCTCATGGCTCTGGAGCTTCCGACTAATAAATGTCACCGGGTGCTCCTCTCCATCCACGAGCTGGGCGAGCACAGCTCCAATTCCCGTGCCTGAGGCGTCAGTGTGGAGGATGAACGGCTGGCTGAAGTCGGGGGCTTTCAACACCGGTTCTTCACATAGGGCTTTCTTCAACATGTTGAAGGCAGTCTCGGCCTCAGCCGTCCAGGTGACATGATGGGGCAATTTGTTCCGTGTCAGTTCATACATCGGTGTTGCAATCGTAGAGAAATTTTTAATAAACTTTTGATAATATGATACCAGGCCAATAAATGATTTTACTTGCTTTTTCGTCAAGGGTCGGGGCCATTCCCTGATGCGCTCCACTTTGCGGGCCTGGGGTTTTACGCAGCCTCTTCCTATGGTGTAGCCAAGATAATCAGTCTCAGTCAGACCCACTCGGCACTTCTTAGCGTTGACAGTCAGTCCAGCACGTCTCAGGGCTCCTAGGACTGCGTCAAGATGCTGGAGATGGAGAGACCAGCTGGTGCTGTGAATCACAATATCGTCTAGGTAGGCGGCTGCGTATTCTTGGTGGGGCCGTAGAACTCGGTCCATCATCCTCTGGAATGTTGCCGGGGCCCCGTGTATCCCGAACGGTAAGACAGTATATTGGAACAGCCCCTCGGGTGTGGAGAAAGCCGTTTTAGGTTTCGCCCTTTCCGTCAATGGCACCTGCCAGTAGCCCTTGGTCAGGTCCAGGGTGCTGATGAAACGAGCAGGTCCGAGCCGCTCTATCAGCTCATCTACTCTGGGCATGGGATAAGCGTCATACAGTGAAATCTCATTCAATTTGCGAAAGTCATTACAAAATCTCAGGGACCCGTCTGGTTTTGGCACAATAACAATCGGGCTGGACCATGGACTATGGGATTCCCCTATTACTCCAAGTTCTAACATTTTCTTTACCTCTTCTTTTATAGCCGCCCGCCTGGCTTCTGGGATTCGGTAGGGCCTTTGTCTTATCACCTTTCCGGGTTTGGTCTCAATGTCATGTTTGATCGCCTGGGTCCTTCCTGGCAATTCCGAGAGGCGGTCCTGGTTCCGTCCCAGAAGTTCCTTCACCTCCTGCTTTTGGGACGGGGAGAGGTCCTCTCCTATAGGTACCGGGGGAGTGGTCTGGGGAGAGTGTGCAGTTAAAAACGCAGTAGATGGCAACGGCTCTGCCGCATGCCATTTTTTCAGAATATTTACATGGTAAATTTGGTGACCTTTCCGCCGGCCTGGCTAGTTTACCTTGTAGTTGACGGGGCCCATTCTCTCAATTACCTCGTAAGGCCCCTGCCATCTGGCCAAGAACTTGCACTCGCTGGACGGAACTAATACCAGCACTTTTTCCCCAACTTGGAACTCTCGGAGTGTGGCACCTCTGTTATACGTTTTCGCCTGTTCTCTTTGGGCTTTTTCCATATGTTCTCTTACCATGGGCCAGATTTTGCGAGCCCGGGCTTGTAGTTGGGCGACATGGTCGATCACACTGCGGTGTGGCGAGGGTTGGTTCTCCCCGGTCTCTTTCGCAATGTCCAGCACGCCTCGGGGACGTCGGCCATAGACAAGCTCAAAGGGGGAGAAGCCAGTGGACGCCTGGGGAACCTCTCTGATGGCAAAGAGGACATATGGAATGAGGTGATCCCAGTCTTTCCCGTCTTCGTCGGCTACTTTTTTTAGCATCTTCTTCAACGTACAGTTGAAACGTTCCACCAGGCCATCTGTCTGAGGATGATATATAGAGGTTCGTATGCGTTTCACTTTCAGCCATTTGTACAGCATGGTTAGCACTTGTGACATAAAACATGTGCCCTGGTCCGTTAAAATCTCATCGGCAATTCCCACTCGGCTAAACATCATAAACAGTTCATGTGCTATCGCTTTGGCTGAGGCTGTGCGTAATGGTACAGCCTCAGGGTATCGGGTGGCATAGTCTAGTATTACCAGTAGGTAGCGATGTCCTCTGGCTGACTTTGGGAGTGGTCCAACGATGTCCATTGCCAGACGTGAGAATGGGGTGCTGATGATGGGGAGCGGGACCAAGGGGTTTCGATAGGTGGGTCTCGGTGCATTCTTTTGGCATTCAGGACAGCCCTTGCAAAAGTCTTCTATGGCTCGTTTCACACCGGGCCAATAGAAGCGGGTTATTATGCGGTCATACGTCTTTTGTATACCTAGGTGAGCTCCCAGCTGATGAGTGTGGGCAAGATAAAGCACTCGGGAGATATACGACTTGGGCACCAGCAGTTGCTCAATTATGTCCCTGCCCTTAGTTAGCACCCCTCTATACAGAAGGCCATTTTTTATCAGAAAATACGGTGAATTAAGTGCACTCACCCCTTCACATTTCTGTCCGTCAATTTCTACTACTTGCTGTCGGGCCCAGCTGAGGTTCTGATCATTCCACTGGGCAGTGGCAAACTCGCCCGTTTTTTGGTTGATGCTCTCTTCTGGTACGGGGAACTCCACAAAGGGGTCCCCTTCCTCTTCTGCCTCCTCCTCCTCCTTCCTGCTCTCCCGTCGCTCCTCTTCAGCCGAGCTGTCACTCCGTGGGGCATCTGACGAGGGCCTAAACGCGGGGCAGGCTGCAAGCGGTCTCATATTTTTGAGTCCATTGTTGCGACGGCGACGCTGTCGTGGAACGGCACTTGGAATGTAGCCCGGGGTCCAGTAACGGCCAAAGAGTACACAGTCAGACCCGATGAGTAGGGGAACAGGCAGGTTTGGTACCACTCCAGCTGCTACCAGTGCATCCCCTCGGGGTGTCTGAATGTGTATATGGCTCACCGGATACTGGCGGACATCTCCATGTACACACGTCACTGGAACAGTGTCTTCGCTGAGGGGTCCGGCCAGGTCAACATGTACCAGGGTCACAGCGCTCCCACTGTCCAGCAATGCATGTGCATCGGTCCCCCCCGATCTTCACTGGAAGGCTGGCATGCTGTCGTCGTCCACTCCCCGTGTGGAGGCATGGTTTTCCTGCATCTGAGCTGGGGGCTGTGGCCATGGAGACATCACGGTCGCGTTCCGGGCACGCCCAAGACATGTGGTCCGGGTGTCCACACACATAACATTTCCGATGTGGGGCCCGACTGGGTCTCTCGGGGGACGGAGCTGGCGGTGGCGCTCTTCGGCGGTCGCGCCCTAGCTTCTCTTCCCCGGTGGGTCTGGCCGTTTCCATACGGGTGGCTCTCAGCATTTCCATGCTCACTTGGTGGTTCTCTAATAACGCCACCAACTGCTCCACAGTTAAAGGGCTCACTTGTGCGGCATACTTCCGGGCATCAGGCGGCAAGGCTCGGATACAGCGGTCTATCACCAGTCTATCTACAGAGGGGGGGTTCCCTTCGGTCGTTAGCCAGCGGTGTGTTAGGCGGAGCAGTGCAGCTACCTGCTGTCGCGGGGGTTGTGTGGGCTGGAAGGTCCAGTTGTGATATTGCTGGGCCCTGGCAGGCAGACTGCACCCTTGGCTGTCGAGAATGGCTTTCTTTAGTTTCTTAAAGTCTTGAGCATCCGCCAATGCCAGGTCGCTACACACCCGCTGGGCTTCTCCAGTGAGGAAAGGTGCCAGAATGGATCCCCATTCAGCTACCGGCCACTTCTCCCGGGCCGCAGTGCGCTCGAAAAGCTCCAAGTAGGCTTCCACATCATCCTCACCCGATAACTTAGTTAGGACTGCAGCGGGTGGCCGTGTACTAGCCACATCTTTAGCAATTTTTTTTACTAATTCTTGTACCGCACCTTGAAGTTCAGCTTGGCTTTTTAGCAAAGCACTCAGTGCTTCCGTGTGTGACATAATCAGAGGTTGACGTGAATCAGAGTGCCCGCATTCTCCACCATATGTGGTACCTGATTCTCACCAAGACACAGGATTGGTTTTGCAGCAAGCCGAAAAGGGCATTTATTGTACAAGTGTTTTTAGGAAGGGCGGGGTGTGGAATCAGCAAACTTAAAGTGTCCAATAATAAACATAAATATCTCCCATCTGGGGCTCTCAGTCCTTCACACAGTACACTTCCTTAAAGGTCAAAGGTCATTGCCTATCAAACAAGAGAAAACATATCAGAAAACATTTCCCTAATAATGTCATTAATGGGGAAATAGTGGATGTCTCACTTACCGCCTGATGCACCTGCCTTGACACAGAGGAGAGCCAGACCTGAATGAGGCAGAGTTAAGAACAGTTTGTAGCTGGGCCCCACCTGGCCGCACAGCTGGTGGCACTTCAGGCTGATTGAGCAGGTACAGGGGAAAGTACCGCCCCTCGATGATGCGGCCAAGGCTGGGGCGTTGTCCTCTGTGTTCCACTCTGCCTCCATGCCCTGGCTCCTCCCCTGTGAGGTGCCTACCTGTCAGGCGGTGCCTGAGTGAGACTCCACAATATATGTGTATATATATATATATATATATATATATATATATATATATATATATATATAAGTGTATATATATATATATATATATATATATATTAGAGATGCGCGGTTTGCGGGCACAACCGCGGAGTCCGCGGATTATCCGCGGATCGGGCGGATGAAATTAAAAAAAATTAGATTTTATCCGCGGGTCGGGTCGGGTCGGGTGATTGAAATAAAAAAAAATTAGATTTTAAATAGATT